>NW_026692731.1:0-36593 GCF_021218885.2 Marmota monax | reverse complement strand
TTCCGGGTTAGTGTTAGAACTCTAATTATGGCTAAAGTTAGTAGTAGTTGTACGGTTAGGGTTTGGTGTAAGTTAAGAGGTAGGGATATCCATTGGTTTTGTTTTAGGGCTAGGGCTATGGTTACGGCTAGATTATGGATTAGCATCAGGATTAGGGCTAGTGTTAGTTTGAGGTTTAGGCTTAGGCTGAGGGTTACATTTAGAGTTAGTGTTAGATCTAGGTTTAGGGTAGGGCTAGGGCTTGGATTAGGGTGAGGGTTATGGTAATGAATATGGTTAGAAATAGGAATTTGGTAGGGTGAAAATTAGAGTTAGTCATAGTAGTAGTCTTACTGTTAGATTTAGGGTTAGGTCTAAATTAGGGCTAGGGTTAGAGGTAGGGTAAGGACTAGGGTTAGGGCTAAATTGGGGCTAGGATTAGGACTAGGGTTAGTGTTAGAGTTAGGACTAGGATTAGGGCTAGAGATAGGGTTATGGTTAGAACTAAATTAGGGCTTAGGATTAGGGCTAGGGTTAGTGTTGCGGTCAGGCTACATTAGGGCTAGTATTAAGGCTAGGGTTAGTGTTAGGGTTTGACTAAGGGGTTGGGCTAGAGTTAGGGTTAGCATTGGTGTTAAGGTAAAGTTTATGGAAATGGGTGGGGTTATTGCTATCTTTAGGTATAGGGTGAGCTTTAGAATTAGGATTAGGTCTAGGGTTATGTTTCAGTTTAGGATTAAGTCTTGGTTTAGGGCTAGGTTAAGGTCTGGGGTTTCTGTTAGGGTTATGGCAAAAACCAGGTCTAGGGCTAATATCAGGTCTAGGGTTAATGTTAAAAATAATTTTAGGGTTAGGTCATGATTAGGTCTATTGTAAGTGTTAGGTTTAGGTTAAAGGTCAGCTTTAGGGCTAGGGTTATTATTAGGGCCAGGAACAGTGTCAGAGTTATCATTTGGTTTAGCTAAAGGTTTAGGGATAAGGCTCGAATTAGCATTAGGGTTAGTTTTAGGATTAGGGTAATGGATAAGGTTTAGTTTAGGTTTCAGTTAAGTTTCAGGGTAAAGGATGAGTTACATTTAGCAATCGGGTTAGGGTTACCATTAGGTTTAGGGTTATTTTTTGTGTAATGGAGAGGTGTAGAGCTAGGGTTAGGGCTACGTTATGGTTTGGATCAACTCTAGGATTAGGGCTAGGTTTAGGAGTAGAATTAGGGTGTGATTTAGGGTAAGTTTTAGGGTTAGGGTAAGTGTTAAGTTTAGGGCTAGGGTTATAGTTAAGTTAGGGTAAGGGTTAGTGTTTGAACTAGAATTAGGTCTATGGTGAGGGTTAGGTTTATGTTTAGGTCTAGGTTTACATTTATGTTTTGAGTTAGGTTTAGTGTTAAGGATGGGGTTTTAATTATGGTTAGGGTTAGGGTAATGGATATGTTTAGAGCTAAAGTTCAGACTAGTTTTAAAGTTAGGATTACGGCTAGTGTTAGGGTTAGGGTTTAGGATAGAGCTAGGGTTATGTTTAGTGTAAAGGATAGGGTTAGGTCTAAGGTGAGGCACAATTTAGGGCTAGGTTTTTGGGCTAGGGTTAGGCTAAGGGTTATGCTTAGAGCTAAGTATAGGTGTAGGTTTAGGGCTAGGTTTTATGTTATGTTTAGGGCTAGGGTTAGGACTATAGTTAATGTAAGAGCTAGGGTTATGATTAGGGCTAGTTTTTTTTTTTTTTTTTTTTTTTTTAAGAGAGAGTGAGAGAGATAGAGGTAGAGAGAGAGAGAGAATTTTTTAATATTTATTTTTTAGTATTTGGCGGACACAACATCTTTGTTTGTATGTGGTGCTGAGGATCGAACCCGGGCCGCACGCATGCCAGGCGAGCGCGCTACCGCTTGAGCCACATCCCAGCCCCAATTAGGGCTAGTTTTAATGTTAGGGTTATGTCTAGGTGTAATGTTATGTCTAGGTTGTGAGTTAGTGTCATGTTTAAAGCTAGGTTCAGTGTTAGAATTAGGGTCAGTTTTTTGGGATAGGGATATGGTTAGCATTAGAGCCAGAATTAGGATGAAGTTTAGGTCTAGGTGTAAGGTAAGTGTTCGGTTTAGGTTAAGAGTTATTGTTAATGCTAGTGTTAGGACTACGGTGACAGTTAGTCTTTGGGCTAGGGTTAGGGTTAAGGTAAGGGATAGGGCTAAATTAGATCTAAGATTAGGGCTAAGGGTAGTGTTAGATTTAGCTCTAGGGTTATGGTTAGGATTATAATTATGGCTATGTTAAGGGCTAGGATAAGGGCTTGGCTTTGTTTTAGGGTTAGGGCTAGTATCATGACTAGGGCTAATATAAGGCCTAGGTTTATGCTTAGGGATAGTTTTGGGGTTAGTTTTATGGCTAAGTCTAGTATAAGGGTTAGGTATAGGGTAAGAGTGAGGTTTAGAGCTAGGAGATTTATTAGGGTCAATGTCAGTGTTAGGGTTAGGTTTAGGTTTGAGTTTAGGGTTAGGGCTCAAATTATCATTAGAGTTAGGGTTAGGGTAATGATTGCATTAGGTATAGGGTTCAGGGTAGGTTTAGGGTAATTGATAAGTTTGGCGATAGTGATATGTTTTGGGTTAGGCCTAGGGTTAACATTAGGGTAAGGATTATTTTCAGGTTAATGATACAGTTAGACTTAAGTTTAGGGCAAGTGTTATGGTTAGAATTAGGTCTTGATTTAGGGATAGTGTGAGGGTTAGAACTAGGGTTAGGTTAAGGTTATGTTTAGTGTAAGGGTTAGGTTCTGAGCAATGGTTAGTGCTGGGCTCAGTGTTAGGTTCAGGATTAGGTCTAGGGATAGGATTACAGTAGGTTTGGGTGTAGGGTTATGGTTGGGGTTAGACCTAAGATTAATGGTGAGGTCAGTAGAAGGGTCAGGGTTATTGTTCAGGTTTTGGATAGGGTTACATCTAGAATGAGGGCAAGGGTAAGGGCTATTAATAAGGTTAGTGTTTTGGTTAGCCTAAGGATTAGGGATAGGTCTAGGGTTACCCTTAGGTTTAAGGTTTTGCTTAAGTAAGTGTGTGGTTTAGAGCTAGGTTATGGTTAGATTTAGGGTTAAAACTAGGTTAAGGACTCAGATTAGGGATAGGTTTTGTGTTAGGGTTAGTGCTAGGGTTAAGGCATTGGCTAATGTAAGAACTAGGGTTACCATTAGGGTTAGTTTTAGTGTTAGGGTTAGGTTTAAGGTTAGAGTGATATTTTTAGCTATGGTTCATGTTAGAATAGGAATCAGGGTCAGGCTTAGTTTTAGGGTTAGAGTTAAAACTCGAATTAGGTCTAGGGTTTCTGTTAGGGTTCAGCTTAAGGTGAGGGCGGTATTTAGAGCTAGGGTGAGTGTTTGGATATGAGTCAGCATCACGGATGGTTTTAGGGTTTGGGTTAGGACTCGATCTATGCTAGGGTTAGGTCTAATAGTAGTGTTAGAGTTTGGTTTAAGTTAAGGTTTAGAGTTAAGGCTAACACTATTTTTTGTTTTAGTCCTATGATTAGGGTTAGGGCTAGTGTTAGTGTTATTCTTAGGCTAGGTGTTAGGGTTAAATTTGGAATTAGGGTTAGGCCTAGGGTGAAGGCTAGAACTAAGGATATGGCAAGGGTTATGGCTAACCTAACCCTGAACCTAAATCTAAAAGTAAACGTTACACTAGACGTAGCCATAAACCTAAACCTAAAACTATTTTAACCATAACACTAGACCTGTAATTACCTCTAGTCATAATCTTAGAACTAAACCTAGGCTTAATCCTAGCCTGAACCATAACCTGAGCCTTAACGCTAGTTCTATTCCTCATCCTAGCCCTAAACCTACATATAACCTCATCCTATACCCTAAAACTAATCATAACCCTTAACCTAACCCTAACCCTCACCCTAAACCTAAGCATAACACAAAGCCTAGTGCTAATCCTAGCCTTTATTTAATCCTAACCTAACCCTAAACCTAGCCATAAGACTAACTCAAACTCTTGCCCTAGACCTAGCCCTAGTTCTATCCTTAGCCTTATTCCTAATCCTAGATCTAAGTCTAAGTCTAAATCTAAACCTAATTCTAAATTTAAGTTTAAAATAAGCCTAAACCAAACCCTAACACTAACCCTAACCATAATGCTAATCCTAAAATGTGCCCTATCCCTAGCCCTAGCCATAAACCAAAACCAAGCCATAGCCCTAATCTTAACCCTTAACTTAAATCAAACCCTAACCCTACAACTAACCCTAAAACTAACTCTAAAACTAACCCTGACCCTGACACTGACCCTAACACTAATCTTAGCTCAAAACACCACCCTAACCTAAAATTATCATTAGCACTATATCTAGCCTTAACCTAACCCTGAAACTAGCCTTAACCATTACCCTAGTTCATACATTAGTCATTGTCCTAACCATAGCCCTAACCCTAACACAAGTTCTACACCTAATCGAAGCCCAAACATTAGCTTTAACCATAATACTAGGCCTAACCCTAACCTTAAGCTAGCTCTAACAATAACTCTAACCCCATTCTAGCTCTAACCCTATACCAAACTCTAATGCTAACCCTGACCCTTATTCTGACCCTAACCCTAGGTCTAAAGCTGACCCTAACCCTAGACCAAACACTAACACTAGCCCTAGACCTAAACAAATCCTAAATCTAGCCTGAACTCTTCCCCTAGACCTAAACATAAACCTAGCCCTAGCCCTAACAATAACACTAATATAACCCTAGACTTAACAAAGTCCTAATTCTGGCTGTAACCCTAACACTAACTCTAACCCAAACACCAACTCTGCCTTTAGAGTAAACCTGTCTCTAAATCTGACCCTACCAAAAATCTAAATATAACACTAGACCAACCATAACCCTAATCCTACAACTAGCCCTCAAAATATCCCTAGCTCTTACATTACCCATAACCCTAACCCTAGCCCTAAACCTAACACAAAACCTACAGCTCATCCTAAGCCTAAATCAAGCCTTAAGCATAACCCTAGCCCTAACCCTAATCTAACTCTCACCTTAGTCCTAATCCTAGCTCAAAGCCTAAACATTATTCTAAATATAAACCTACACCTATCCTTCAATCTAACCCTAACACTAGCCCTAATCCTAAATTTAAACCCAGCCTTAAACCTAGCCATAAACCGACCGATTACTCTAAACCTAAACCTAAACTTATTGATAATTCTAGGCTTAATGCTAAACCTAAATCTAACTGGAAAACTAACCCTAGACCTAACCTTAAATCTCACATTTGCCATAGACCTAACCCTAGCTCAAACCCTAACCCTTACTATAAACCTAAACATAATGATAGCCCTAACTCTAAGCCTAACCTCAATTTAATGTTAAACATAGCCCTAAATCTACATCTCATTGTATAAATTACCCTAAACCTAATCCTATCCCTAATGATGTCACTAGCCCTAATCCTAACCCTAACCGTATGAGTACTATAATCTTATCCCTAGAAGTAACCCTAAACCTAACCCTCACCCTAAACCTAATCCTAGCTCAAAACCTAATCCTTTTGCTAAACATAAACCTAAGCCTAAACCTAGTTTTAGCCTATACCTAACGCTAATTCAAGACCTATTCCTAACCAGAAACCTAGCCCTAAACTTAGCTCTAATTCCATGCATTATACTAACCATAACCCTTACCCTAATGAGAATGCTGGGCCTAATCTTAACCCTATCACTAACCCTAACCCTATCAATAACCCTAAACCTAATGTAAACACTAAACAAAACCCTATCAGTACCTAAACCACACCCAGTGCTAACTCAAGCCCTAACCATAAACCCTAACCTCAAGCAAACTCTAACAATGACCATAACCCTAATAAGTCTCCTAGCTCTAAAGCTGAATTTACATTAAACCTAATACTTACACTAGACCTAGCCATAACCCAGATTCTAAAATTATCCCCAACCCTAACCTTAGACCTGACATTAGCCATAGCTCTAATCCTAGTCCTAAACCTAACACAAACCCCAGCCCTTATCCTAGCCCTAAACCAAGCATTAATCCCCATCCCTTCCCCCAAATATAACCCTAACTCTAACTCTAGACTTAACCCTTACACTAATCCTAGACCTGATCCTAGCATTAATTTACCCAAAACACTACCACTAGCACTGAGACTAATTCTAACTCTGACCCAAGCCCTATTCCTAGATCTAATCCTATTCCTTACCATAACCATAACACTTGCCCTTACTTTTGCCCCAACACTAGCCCTAGCCCTAAACCTAGAACTAACCATAACTTTAAGTCCAACTTTAACCCTAAGCCTAAATCTCACACTAACACTAGCCCTAAAACTAACACTAAACCTAAAACTAGCCCTAATCTAGTTCAAGCCCTAAAAGAAAACCGAGCCATAGCCCTAAACCTAACGCTTAACCTAAACCAAAACCTTACCCTACACCTAGTCCTAACATCAGCCCTAATTCCAGTCCTAACCTAACCCAAAAACTAACCTTGAGCCTGACTCTTATCTTACTCTAACCCTAGCTCAAACATCACCAAAATGTAATCCTAACCCTAAAATTAGAACTAGCCCTAACAGTAACCCTACAAGTAGCCCTAATCATAACTCTAGTTCTTACATTAGCCTCAGCCCTAATCCTAGCCCTAACCTAACCCAAAACCTAGCCCTATACTGAGCCCTCCACCTCGTTTTAACCCTAACCCTAACCCTAACCTTAATCATTAGTCTAAAACTAAACCTAAACCTAAAAATGGCCCTAACCCTAAACCTAACCCTAGACTTAATCCTAACCATAATCCTAGCCCTAACTCTAGCTCTAATCCTATACATTACCCTAAACATAACTGTAATCCTAGTTCTAAACCTAGCCCTAAACTTAACCCTTATCCTAAACCCAGACCTGACACTAACCCTAACGTCACGATAAACCTAACTATAGCTCAAACCCTAACACTTACTCTAAAGCTAACCATAATGCTAACCCTAGACCTTACCCTAACCCTAAAACTAGCACTTATCCTAACTATAACCATAGCCCTAACCTATCCATTACCCTAAACATAAGCCTAACCCAAACATAGCTCTAAATATAATTCTAACCCTACCCATTACCCTAACCCTAACTATAAAGGTCATGATAACACTACCCTAACCCTAAAATGATTCTAACCTAAACCAAACACTAAACCTACCACTATACCTAACCCTAGTCGTATTCTGGCTTTCACATTAACCCTAACTGTAACCTGAACACTGGGCCTGACACTAACTTTAAACCTAGCTATAAACCTGACCCTAACCCAAACCTAAACGTAACACTAGACCTAGGGTTAAGCCTAACCCTAAAACTAGCTCTAATCACAAAACTAGATCTTACATTACACATAGCATTAACCCTAGGTCTAAATCTAACACAAAACTTAAATAACTTTAACCCTAATCAAGGCCTAAACCAACCTAAGCATAACCCTCACCCTAACCTTAACCCCAGTCCTAAACCTAATCCTAACCCTCACCTTAGTCATAACCCTAGCTCAAAGACTAACCCTTAGCCTAAACATGACCCTAGCACTGTTCCTAAACATAACCCTAACCATAACCCTAATCTTAACCTTAACCATAAACCTAAAACTAGCTCTAACCATTGGCATTAGCCTAACTCTAACCCTAACCCTAATAATAACCCTATCCTTAACCCTAACCGAAACCCCAACCCAATCCATAAACCGATCCCTAGACCTATCCCTAAACCTACAACTTGCCATAGCCTTAACCCTAACTCAAAACCTAAATTTTACCTTGAAACCAACAGTAAACCTAGCCCTAAAACTAAACTTAAATCTAAACCTAACCTTAACCATAAAGCTAACCTTATATCTAACCCAATCTATTACCCTAAACCTAATGATAACCCTAATGAAAACTTTAGCCCTAACCCTAAACCTAATACTGACTATAACACTAAGCCTAACCCTCATCCTAGACCTAACCATAGCACAAAACGTAACCTTTACCCTAAATCAAACCCGAACCCTACCCTAAGCTGGGTTACTAGCCCTAACTCAAAACCTAACCTAACTCTAGCCCTAATCATAACCTAACCCTAGCCCTAACCATAGCTCTAACCCGATATATTATCCTTATGATAACCCTAATCCTAATGCTAACCCTAGGCATAACCCTAACCCTTTTGCTAACCCTAAAGCTCTCCATTGCCCTAAAACTTCCCTGAAACCTAAAAATAACACAATCAATTGCCCTAACCCTAACCCTAACCCTAATGCTCATTTTAGCACTATCCCTAAACCTTAACCTAAAACAAACCCTAACCCTGATCCTGACCCTAAAAATACACCTAGCTCTAAACCTGATCCTTACCATAAAAATAAAACTTACACTAGACATAGACACAAACCTAACCCTAAATCTACCCCAAACTGTAACACTAGGCTGACATAAACCCTAGACCTAATTCTAGACCTAACCCTACAAGTAACCCTATGCATCATCCTAGCCCTAAACTTAGTCTTAATCATAACCCTAACCCTAACCCTAGTCCTAAACCAAATTCTAACCCTCACCCTACCTCTAAACCTAGCTATAACAACACGCCGTACCCTGAAATTAACTATAACCCTAGCCCTAACACTAGGCATAAGCTGATCACAAACCCTAGCCCTAATCCTAGCCCTATCTTAGCCCTATTCCTAAAACTAACCAAAACCCTAGGCCTAAGATTAACTCTAACTCTCACCTTAGTCCTAGCCCTAGTTCTAACCCTATCTGTTACAGTAACCATAACCCTAGCCCTGACCCTTGCCCTATAGTTAGACCTAGCCCTAATCCTAGATCTAATGCTAAATCCAAATCTAACCCTAACCCAAACCTAAGCCTAACACTAATACTAGCCCTAACCCTAATGCTAATCTTATAACTAGCCCAAACCCTAAACCTAGGACTTAAAACAAAACTGAGCAACAGCCCTAACACTAAAAATTAACTTAAACCAAACCCTAACAGTACACCTAGACGTAATCCTAGCCTAATTCGAGTCCTAACCCTAACCTTTAAACTTACCTTGACCCTGACTCATATCCTAAAACTGACCCTATCTCTAAAGGCAACCGTAAACTTAAACCAAACCCTAAAAGTAACCCTAGCCCTAATTCAAGTCATAAACCTAAACTTAAAGCAAACCCTGACCTGACTGATATCCTAACAGTCACCCTAGCTCTAAACACAGCCCTCACCTTAAACCGAACAGTAACCCTAGCCCTTATTTGAGTGCTAATCCTAACCCTAAAACTAACCTTGATGCTTTCTCATATCCTAACAATAACCCTAGCTCTAAATATTAACCTAACCTTAAACCTAAACCTAACACTAGACCTACCCCTAACTCTAAACCTAAAACTAACCCTAATTGTAACCTTGGATCTTATATTAGCCAAGGCAAAAATCTAACCCTAATCCTAATACAAATCTAGCTGTAATCCGAGCTCAAAATATATTTATATTTAACCCTAAACCTAACCCTAACTCTAGCATTAACCCTAGCTCTAAGGCTATCCCTTAACCTAAGAAAAAACCTAACCCTAATGGTAACCCTAGACCTATCTCTAAATCTTAGGTTAACCAAAACTCTAACCCTATTAATAGTCTTAAACCTAGCCATCATTCTAGCTCTAACCCTATACCAAACTCTAACGCTAACCCTGACCCTTATTCTGACCCTAACCCTAGGTCTAAAGCTGACCCTAACCCTAGACCAAACACTAACACTAGCCCTAGACCTAAAGCAAATCCTAAATCTAGCCTGAACTCTTCCCCTAGACCTAAACATAAACCTAGCCCTAGCCCTAATAATAACACTAATCTAACCCTAGACTTAACATAGTCCTAATTCTGGCTGTAACCCTAACACTAACTCTAACCCAAACACCGACTCTGCCTTTAGAGTAAACCTGTCTCTAAATCTGACCCTACCAAAAATCTAAACATAACACTAGACCTAGCCATAACCCTAATCCTACAACTAGCCCTCAACATAACCCTAGCTCTTACATTACCCATAGCCCTAAACCTAACACAAAACCTACAGCTAATCCTAAGCCTAAATCAAGCCTTAAGCATAACCCTAACCCGAACCCTAGTCCTAACCCTAACCTAACTCTCGCATTAGTCCTAATCCTAGCTCAAAGCCTAAACATTATTCTAAATATAAACCTACACCTATCCCTCAATCTAACCCTAACACTAGCCCTAATCCTAACCTTAACCCTAGCCTTAAACCTAGCTCTAAACCGACCGATTACTCTAAACCTAAACCTAAACTTATTGATAATTCTAGGCTTAATGCTAAACCTAAATCTAACTGGAAAACTAACCCTAGACCTAACCTTAAATCTCACACTTGCCATAGACCTAACCCTAGCTCAAACCCTAACCCTTACTATAAACCTAAACATAACCATAGCCCTAACTCTAAGCCTAAACCTCAATTTAACGTTAAACATAGCCCTAAATCTACATCTAATTGTATACATTACCCTAACCCTAACCCTATCCCTAATGATGTCACTAGCCCTAATCCTAACCCTAACCCTATGAGTACTATAATCTTATCCCTAGAAGTAACCCTAAACCTAACCCTCACCCTAAACCTAACCCTAGCTCAAAACCTAATCCTTTTGCTAAACATAAACCTAAGCCTAACCCTAGTTTTAACCCTATCCCTAACGCTAATTCAAGACCTATTCCTAACCAGAAACCTAGCCCTAAACTTAGCTCTAATTCCATGCATTATAGTAACCATAACCCTTACCCTAATGAGAATGCTAGGCCTAATCTTAACCCTATCACTAACCCTAACCCTATCAATTACCCTAAACCTAATGTAAACACTAAACAAAACCCTATCAGTACCTAAACCACACCCTAGTGCTAACTCAAGACTTAAACATAAACCCTAACCTCAAGCAAACTCTAACAATGACCATGACCCTAATAAGTCTCCTAGCTCTAAAGCTGAATTTACATTAAACCTAACACTTACACTAGACCTAGCCATAACCCAGATCCTAAAACTATCCCCAACCCTAACCTTAGACCTGACATTAGCCATAGCTCTAATCCTAGTCCTAAACCTAACACAAACCCCAGCCCTTATCCTAGCCCTAAACCAAGCATTAATCCTAACCCTAAACCTAACTTTAGGCCTAACCCCAAAATTAACCCTAGCCATAATCTTAGCCCTAATTTAGTCCTATTCCTAACGCTATCCCTAACCCTAGCCCTAAGACTAAATCTAACTCCCACCATAGCCCAATCCCTGGTTCGAACCCTATTCCTTACCGGAACCCTAATCCAAGCCCTAACCCTAGCCCTATCATTAGCTCTAGCCCTAACCTAGATCTAATTTTAACTCTAAATCAAAACCTAATCCTAAGCCTAACCCTAACTCTAAATCTAACACTAGCCCTAAAATAAAACCAAGCCATAGCCCTAACCCTAACCCTTAACCTAAGCGAACCATTAACCATAATCCTAAACTAAGCGCTAATTCTAGTTTTAAGCTGAAAACTAGAATTAACACTGACCCTGACTCTGACTACAATACTAACCCTAGTCTAAACATCACCCTAACCCTAAACCTAAACTAGACCTACCTCTAACCCTAACCCTAAATTTAACCCTAATTGTAACCTGGTACTTACATTAGCCTTACCCCTAACCCTAGCACTGTTAACCCCAAACCTAGCCCAAAACCAAGCCCTAACCCGAGTTTTAACCCTAAACCTAATCCTAAACCTAGCCCTAATCAAAATCATAACCCTAGCCCTAATCCTATCTCTAACCCTATCCATTGCCTTAACCATAACCCTAGGCCTAAATTTAACCCTATCCCTAATCCTAAACATATGCATTATTCTAAACCAAACCTAAACCCTAAATCTCACCCTACAATTACACTACACGACCAATAAAGATAATTCAAGCCCTAACTTTAAACCTTAAACTATCTCAAATTTCTAACCCAGAACATGACTCTAATAATACACCTAGCTCTAAACCTGACCCTAACTCTAAACCTAACACTTATATCACATGTAGCCATAAACCTAACTGTAAAACTATCTTTAAACATAACCCTAGATCTGATATTAGCCCCAGCCCTAATCCTAGCCATAACACTAAAATAAACCATAGCCCTCATCCTAGCCCCAAACCTAGCCTTAATCATAACCCTAACCCTAATCATAGCCCTAACCCTAATTCTAACTCTCACCCTATCTCAAAACCTAGCTATAATGCCATTCCTTACCCTAAACTTAACCCTAACCCTAACCCTAACGCTAGGCCTAAGGTGAACACTAACCCTAGCCCTAATTCTAGCCCTAATTTTACCCTATCCCTAACCGTAACCCTAACTCCTGCCCTAAGACTAACTCTAACTCTCACACTAGCCCTATACCTACTTCTAACCCTATCCATTACCGTAATCCTAACTCTAGCACTAACCCTAGCCCTAACCTAGCAATAACCACTGCCTAATCTTTATTCCTATTCCTAAACCTAGATCTAACCCTAACTCTAAAGCTAACTCTAAGCCTAAGCCTAAGCCTAACATTAACACTAGCCCTAGCCCTAATGCTAATCATAAATATAGTACTAACCCTAACCCTTACAGTAAAACAAACCCGAGCAATACTGCTAACCCTACACCTTAACATAAAACAAACCTTAACACTACACCTAGACCTAACCCTAGCCCTAATTAGAGTCCTAATCTTAACCTTGATACTAACCCTAACTCTGACTCACATCCTGACACTCACCCTAGCTCTAAACACCACTCTAACCCTAAAACAAACCCTTACAGTAACCCTAGCCTTAATTCGAGTTCTAACCCTAACCCTAAAAGTAAACCTGACCCTCACTATTAACCTAACACTAACACAGCTCTAAATTTCACCCTAACCATAAACCTGATCCGAACACTAGAGGTTTAACCTCTAACCATCACCCTAAAACTAACCCTATACATTACTCTATACCTAACCTGAACCCCCAAACTAATCCTATTCATTACTCTAACTCTATCACTAATGCTAATTTGAGCCCTAACACTAATCCTTAACTTAAAGTAAACCCTAACCTGAAATTTGACCCTAATAATATACCTAGCTCTAAACCTGACCCTTACCCTAAACCCAACCCTTACACTAGACCTAGCCATAAACCTAACCCTAACCATGAACCTAGACGTGACATTAGTCCTAGCCCTAATTCTAGCCCTTACCATAACACAAAACCTAGCCCTCATCCTAGCCCTAAACCTAGCCTTAATCCTAATCCAAACCCTCACCCTGGCTCTATCCCTAATTTTAACCCTCGACCGAGCCCTGAACCTAACTATAAGCCCATCACATCCCCTAAAACTAACCCTAACCCTAACAATTACACAAACCCTAACCCTAGCCTTAACCATAGGCCTAACACTAACACTAACTCTAACGCTAATCCTAGCCCTAATTTAGCCCGAACCCTAACCCTACCCCTAACCCTAGTCCTAAGACTAACTCACTCTCACCCTAGCCCTATTTTTATATCTAACCCTATCCGTTACCTTAGCCCTAACCTCATTGTAGCCATAGCCCTCACCCTAGATCTAACCATAATTCTAAATCTAACCCTAAACTTAAGCCTAAACCTCACCCTACCACTAGCCCTAATACCATTGCTAATCCTAAAACTAGCCCTAACCCTAGTCCTAGCCCTAAAACAAAACCGAGCCATTGCTCTAACAAAAACCTTAACCTAAACCAAACCCTAATCCTACAACTAGCAATAACCCTATCTCTAATTCAAGTCCTAGGCCTAAAACTAATCATAGCTCTAAATATCGCCCTAACCCTAAAGCTAATGCTGACACTAGACCAGCCCAAATCCCATCCCTAAAACTAACCCTACTCATAAACATAGTTCTTACATTGGCCTTAGCCCTAACTCTAGCCTTAACCCTAACACAAAATAGCCCTCATCTGAGCCCTAACATTAGATTTAACACTAACCCTAACCCTAGTCCTAAACCTAACCCTAACTCTAGCCCTAACCGTATCCCTTACCCTAAGCCAAACCCTATCCATAATGCTAACCCGAGTCCTAATCCTAATCCTTAGACTAACCCTATTTCTAGTCCTAACACAAGCACTCATTCTAGATCTAATTCTAACCCCAAACCTAACCCTATCCTTCACCCTTATTCTGACACTAACACTAATTATAGGTCTAAACCTGAACCTAACCTTAAACTGAACCCTGAAACAAGCCTTATAGTAAGTAACCTTATACCTAAACCTTACCCTAACACTAGCCCTAAACCTAAACCATATCCTAAATCTAGCAATAACTCTAGCCCTAGACCTAAACAAAACTTAGTCCTAGCCCTAACAATAACCCTTAACCTAAAACAAACACTAACCCTACCCCTAAACCTAACCTTGTCCTAATTATGGCTTTCACCCTAACCCTAACTCTAACCTGAACACTGACCGTGTCTTTAATAGTAAACCTATCTCTAAACCTGAGCCTAACCATCATCTAAACCTAACACTAGACCTAGCCATAACTCTAACCCTAATACTAGCCCTAATCATAACCCTAGCTCTTATATTACCCATAGCCTTAACCCTAGGCCTAAACCTAACACAAAACCTATATCTTATCCTAGGCCTTAACCTAGCCTTAGGCGTAAACCTAACACAAACCGTAGCCAAAACCCTACCCTAATCCTCGCCTTAGTTTTAACCCTGGCTCAAAACATAACCCTTACCCTAAATATAAACCTACACCTATCCCTAAATCTAACTCTAAACCTAGCCCTAATCCTAACCTTAACTCTAGCACTAAACCTAGCTCTAAAGATACCCATTACCCTAAACAGAACCCTAACTCTATTGATAACCCTAGGCCTAACCCTAAACCTAAACCTAACCAAAAAACTAATCCTAGACCTAACCCTAAACCTCACCCTCACCATAGACCTAACCCTAGGTCAAACACTATTGCTTATCATGAACCTAACCATAACCATAGCCCTAACCATAAGCCTAAACCTCAATCTAACTCTAACCATTAACCTAAACCTACATCTAATCTTATCCATTACCCTAACACTAACACTACCCCTAAAGATGACCATAGCCCTAATCCTAACCCTAAACCTAACCATACTGTAATCTTATCCCTAGACCTAACCCTAAACCTAACCCTCGCCCTAGCCCTAAACCAAGCTCAAAACCCAACTCTTTCACTAAACATAAACCTAACCCTAACCCTGGATCTAACCCTAACCCTAACCCTAACTCAAGACTTATTTCTAACCATAAACCTAGCCCTAAGCTTAGCTCTAACCATATCCATTATCCTAACCATAACCCTGACCCTAATGCTAACTCTAGACCTATTGCTAACCCTAACCTTATCAATTACTCTAAACCTAAACTGAAGCCTTAACAAAAACCTATTATTACCCTAACCCTGATCCTAAAGCTAATTAGAGCCCTAACCCTAAACCCTAACCTCAAACAAACTATAACCCTAAACCTAACCATTACACTAGACCTATCCATAAAACATTCTAAATCTATCCCCAACTGTAACCTTAGACCTGACATTAGCACTAGCCCAAATCCTAGCTCTAACCCTAACACAAACCCCAGGGCTTATCCTAGCCCTAAACCTAGCCTTAATCCTAACCCTAACCCTAATCTTAGGCCTAACCCTAACACTAATCCTAGCCCTAATCTTAGCCCTAACCCTAGCCCTAAGCTTAATCCTAATTTACACCTATCCCTAACCTTAGCCCTAACCCTAGCCCTAAGACTAACTCTAACTCTCACTCTTGCCCCATCCCTAGTTCTAAACCTATAACTTACTGGAACAATAATCCTAGCCCTAACCCTAGCCCCATCCTTAGCCCTAGCCCTAACCTAGATCTAACTCTAACTCTAAATCTAACTTTAACCCTAAGCCTAAACCTAAACCTAAAACTAGCCTAACCTTAATGCTAATCGTAAAACTAGCCCTAATCCTAGCCCTAGCCCTAAAACAAATCCCAGATATAGCACTAAACCTAACCCTTAACTTAAACCAAACCCTAAGCCTAACCCTAAACTTAGCCCTAATTCGAGTTTTAAGCTGAACCCAAAACTAACCCTGACACTGAATCCGACCATAACACTAACCTTACTTCTAAAGATCACCCTAAGCCTAACCCTAAACCTAACACTAGACCTAGCCCCAACCTTAAACCTAAATTTAGCTTTAAATGTAACCCTGGTACTTACAGTAGCCGTAACCCTAACCCCAGCACTAACTTAACACAAAACCTAGCCCTAATTCAAGACCTAAACCAAGCTTTAACCCTAACACTAACCCTAACCCTAGTCCTAATCAGAACCATAACCCTAGCCCTAACCCTAGCTCTAACCCTATCTATCACCATAACTATAACCCTAACACTAATGCTAACCTTAGGCCTAAACCTAACCCTATCCCTAATCCTAACCCTATCCATTACCCTCAACCAAACCTAAACCCTAAACCTCACCTATCATTACCCTAACCCTAACATAATGCTAATTCAAGCCCTAAATTTAAACCATAGCCTATCCCAAACCCTAACCAAGGCCCTGACCCCAATAATACCCCTAGCTCTAAACCTGACCTAAAATTAAACATAACCCTTACACTACCTGTATCCATAAACATAACCATAATTCTATCTTTAACCATAACTCTAGACCTGATATTCGTCCTAGCCCTAATCCTAGCCCTACCCTAAAACAAATCCTAGCCCTCATCCTAACCCTAAAACCAGCCTTAATCATAACCCTAACCCTAACCATAGGCCTAACCCTAATTCTAACCCTCACCCAACCTCTAAACCTAGCTATAATGCCAATCCTTACCCTAAACTTAACCCTAACCCTAAACCTAATGCTAGGCCTAGGCTGAACAATAACCCTAGCCCTAATTCTAGCCCTAATTTAACCCTATCCCTAACCCTAACCCTAGCCCTAAGACTAACTCTAACTTTCACACTAGCCCTATCCCTAGTTCTAACCCTATCCATTACTGTAACTCTAACCCTAGCTCTAACCCTAGCCATAAACCTTGTGCTGTCCTTATTCCTAGCCATAACCCTAGATCTATCCCTAACTCTAAATCTAACACTAACCCTAAGCCTAAACCTAACATAAACACTAGCCTTAACACTAACGCTACTCGTCAAACTAGCCCTAACCCTGACCCTAGCAGTAAATCAAAACCAAGCAATAGCCCTAATACTAAACCTTAACTTAAACCAAATTCTAATACTACACCTAGACCTAACCTTAGCCCTAATTCGAGTCCAACCTTAACCTGAATACTAACCCTGACTCTGACTCATATCCTAACACTCACCCTAGCTCTAAACACCATCCTAACCTTAAACCAAACACTTACAGTAACCCTAGCCATAATTTGAGTCCTAACCTTAACCTTAAAACTAACCCTGACCCTGACTACTAACCTAACACTAACACTAATTCTAAATATCACCCTAGCCTTAAACCTAATCCTAACACTAGAGGTCTAACTCCTAACCATAACCCTAAAATTAACCCTAATTGTAACCCTAGTTCTTACATTAGCTGTTACTCTAACCCAAGCCCTAATCCTAACACAAAAATTAGCCCTAATCTTAGCTCTAAACCTAGCTTTCACCCTAACCATAGCCCTAACCCTAGCTCTAACTCTATCCCTTACCCTAAGCCAAACCCTAACACTAATTCTAATCCTAATTCTAACCCTAATCCTTAACCTAACCCAAACATTAATCCTATTACTAGTCCTAACTCTAGCCCTCATTCTAGCTCTAACCATAACCCAAACCCTAACCCTAACCCTGAACCTTATTCTGACCGTAACAATAATTGTAGGTCTAAACCTGAACCTAACCCTAAACCAAACTCTAACACTAGCCCTAGACCTAAACCTAATCCTAAATCTAGCCATAACTCTAGCCCTAGACTTAAAGAAAAACCTAGACCTTGCCCTAATAATAACCCTTAGCCTAAGCCAAACACTAACTCTTCCCCTAGACCTAATCCTAGTCCTAATTCTGGCTTTAATTCTAACCATAATCCTAATCTGAACACTGACCCTGACATTATCCCTAGCTCTAAACATCACCCTAACCCTGAAACTATATCTAGCACTAACATTAACCCTAAAAGTAGCCCTAATCATAACAAGTTCTTAATTTAGCCATAGCCCTAACCTATTGAAAAACCTAGCTCTAATCCAATCCCTACCGATTTTTTAACTCTAAAGCTAACCCTAACGCTAAGCATAGCCCTAACCCTAAGCCTAAGCCTAACCTTAGATCCAATCCTAAGCATAACACTAGCCCTAACCTTAGCTCTAACCTTTTTCATTACCCCATGGATAACCCTAACCCTTATGCTAACCCTAGGCCAAACCCTAATCCTATGCCCATCCCTAACCCTATCCATTACCCTACAGCTAACTTGAACCCTAAACCTAAAACTATTGTTAAGCTATCACTAAACCTAATGTTAATTCAAGCGCTAAACATAAACCATAAAATAACCTTAACCCTAACCCTGACCCTAATAATACCCCTAGCTCTAAACCTGACCCTAACCATAAACCTAACCCTTACAATAGACCTAGATATAAACCTAACCCTAATGCTATCCCTAACTCTAACCCTAAACCTGACATTAGCCCTAGCTCTAATCCTAGTCCTAACCCTAACACAAACCTTAACCCACATCCTAGACATAATCCTTGCCTTCATCATAACCCTAACTCTAATTCTAACCCTCACCCTATCCCTAAAACTAGGTATAAACACATCCCTTACCCTAAACCTAACTCTAATCCAAACACTAACACTAAACCTAGCCCTAACCCTAGGCCTAACTCTAACATTAACACTTGCCCTAATCCCAGACTTAACTTAGCCCTATCCCTAACACTAAACATAACCCTAGCCCTAAGACTAACTATAACTCTTACCTTAGACCTATAGGGTAGTACTAAACTTTTTCCTTACCATTACCCTAAACCTAGAACTAATCTTAGCCCTAACCCTAGCCCTAGCCCTAAAACAAAACCGAGTTATAGCCCTAATCTTAACCCTTAACCTAAACCAAACCCTAACCTTATACCTAGCCCTAACCCTATCCATAACCCTATCCCTAATTCTAGTCCTAACCTGAAAACTAACCCTGACCCTGACTCTGAGCCTAACACTAAACCTAGCTCTAAAATCATTGTAACCTTAAATCTAACCCTAACACTAGACCTACCCTTAACCCTAACTTCATAACTAGCGCTAGTCATAACCTTACTTTGTGCATTAGCCATGGTCCTAACCCTAGCCCTAACCTAACCCAAAACCTAGCCTTAATCAGAGTCCTTATCCTAGCTTTAACCCTTAACTTAAACCTAACACTAACCCAAACAAAATCCCTAATTCTATACATAACCCTAGCCCTAAACTTAGGTCTAACTCTATCCAATACCCTAATGATAACCCTAACCCTTGTGCTAAACATAGGCCTAACCCTAACCTAACCCATTACACTAAACCACAACTAAACCTTAAACCTAACCCTGCCATTACCCTAACCCTAAATCTAATGCTGATTTGATCCCTAAACTTAAACCCTAACCTAACCCAAACCCTAACCTTGATTCTGACCCTAATAATATCCTTAGCTTTAAAACTGACCATTACACTAAACCTAACCCTTACACTGGACCAAGCCATAAACCTAACACTAAATGTATCCCTAATTGTAACCCTAGACCTGACATTAGACCTAGACCTAATACTAGCCCTTAACCTTATACAAACACTAGCCCTCAACCTAGCCTTAAACCCTAGCCTTTATCATAACCTTAACCCTAACCCTGGCCCTAACCCTAATACTAACCCTTGCCAAGCCCTCAATCTTGCTATAACCCATTCCTTTAAACTAAATGTAACCTTAACTCTAACCCTAAACCTAGGCCTAAACCTAACACTAACCCTAGCCCTAATTTAGCCCTATCCCTAACTATAACCCTAAACCTAGCCATAAGACGAACTCTCTCACACTAGCCCTATCACTAGTTCTAACCCTATTCCTTACCATAAACATAACCCTAGCCCTAACCATTGTCCTAACCCTTGCCCTATCCTTAGCCCTAGCACTAACCATAGATCAACACCTATCTCTAAATCTAACCCTAATCTGAAGCCTAAGCCTAACCCATACACTAGCCCTAAGCCTAAAACTCATCTTAAAACTAGCCCTAACCCTGGCCATAGCCTAAAACAAAACTGAGCCATACCTCTAACACTAATCCTTAAACTAAACGAAACCCTAACCATACACTTACCCCTAACCCTAGACCTAATTAGAGTTTTAAGCCGAACTGTAAAACTAACTCTGACCCTGACTCTGACACTAATATTAACCCCAGCTCTAAACATCACCCTGACCTTAAACCTAACCCTAACACTCAACCTAGCCCTAACCTTAATCCTAAAATCAGCCCCAAATGTAACTCTAGTACTTACATTAGCCATAACCTTAACCATAGCACTAAATTAACCTGAATCCTAGCCATAATCTGAGCCCTATCCTGAGCTTTAAACCTAAACCAAGCCCCAATCATAACCCTAGCCCTAATCATAACCATAACCCTAGCCCCAACCCTAGTTTAACCCTATACATTACCATAAACATAACCCTAACCCTAATGCTAACCCTAGGTCTGAACCTAAAGCTATCTCTAATCTTATTTTTATCCATAACCCTAAACCTAACCTGGGCCCAAATACTAACCCTATCATTACTCTAACCCTAACCCTAACGCTAATTCAATCCCTAACTTTAGACCTTAACCTATTCCAAACCTTAACCCAGACCTTGTCCATAAAAATACCCCTAGCCCTAATCCTGACCCTACCCCTAAATCTAACCCTTACACTAGACGTAGCCATAATCCTAAACATAAAATTATCTTCAAACATAATTCGAGACCTGAAATTATCCGTACCCCAAAACCTAGCCCTAACCCTAAAACAAACATTAGCCCTCATCCCAGCACTAAACCTAGCCTTAATCATAACCATAACCGTAACCCAAGCTCCAACCCAATTCTTAATATCACCCTACCTCTAAACCTAGCTATAGCATTCTCTCTTTACTTAAACTTAATACTAACTCAGACCCTACTCTATATTTAAGCTGAACAGTAACCATAGACCTAATCCTAGCCCTAATTTATCCATTTCCCTAACCCAAGCCCTAAGACTAACTCTAACTCACACTAGCTCTATCCCTAGTTCTAATCCTATTACATACTATAATTTGACCCTAGCCCTAACCCTTGCCCTATCCTCAGTCCTAACCCTAAACCTAGATATAAGCCTAAATCTAAATCTAACCCTGAACCTAAGCTTAAGCCTAACACTAACACTAGCCCTAACCCTAACACTAATCATAAAATTAGCACTAACCCTAACCCTAGCAGTAATACAAAACCAAGCAATAGCCCTAACCCTAAACATTAACTTAAGACACAGTAACACTACATCTAGACCTAACCCTAGCCCTAAATTCGACTCCTAACCCTAACCTTAAAAGTAACCCTGACACAGACTCGTATCCTAATGCTTACCTAGCCCTAGACCCCATCTTAACCTTAAACAAAAGCCTAACAGTAGCTAGGATTATGTTAGGGTCAGGGCCTGTGTTCAGGTAAGAGTTAATGTTGTTTCTAGTGCCAGAATTAGGACTAGGGTTAGGTCTAGGTGTATGGTTAGTTTTTGAATTAGGTAAAGGGTTATTGTTAGGGCTAGGGCTAGGTTGTTGTTCGGGTCTAGGGCTAGAGATATGGCTAGATTTAGGATTAGGTTTAAGTCTAGGGCTATTGTTAGGTTTAGGTTTAAGTATATGATTACTGGTAGGGGTAATGTTAGGGTTCGGTTTAGGGTTAGGTTCAGGTTTAGACATACAGTTACTGTTAGGTTCAGAATAAGTGTAAGGGTTAGGTTTAGGGTTTGGGTTATGGTTAAAGCTAGATTGGGGGCTAAGTTTAGGACTAGTAATAGATTGATGTTTTCACTTAGGATAAAGATTAGTGTTAGGTTTATGGCTATGTTTAGTGTGTTAGGTTTCAGATAGGGGTCAAATTTAGAACTAGCAGTATTATTAGGGTCAGCTTCAGGTTTAGGGTTTTGTTTAGTTTAGGGTTTAGGGTTAGGGCTCGAATTAGCGTTACAGTTTGGTTTAGGGTAATGATAGGGTTTAGTTTAGGGTTCAGGTTAGATTTAGCAAAATGGATAGGGTTATGGTTAAGGATAAGGTTAGATTTAGGCCTAGGATTAGCATTATAATTAGGGTTATGTTTAGGGTAATTGGTAGGGTTAGGCTAAATTTAGAGCTAGGGTTATGGATGGGATTAGGGCTAGGGTAAGTGTTAGGGTTATGGGTGTGTTTTGTGTTAAGTTTAGGGCTAGAATTACGGATAGGGCAAATGTCAGGTCTAGGATTTTGGCTAGCCATAGTTTTAGGGTTAGGTTTTTTGCAAGGTCTGGTATAAGAATTAGGTTTAGTGGTAGGTTCAGGGTTACAGCTAGGTATATTTTCATGGGAAGGGGCAGAGTTAGGGTTTGGGTTGTGTTAAGGTTTAGGGTTAGGACTTGAATTAGCATTAGCTTTAGAGTTAGGGTAATGATATGGTTAGGTTTAGGGTTCAGTTTAGGTTTAGGTTAATGAAATAGGTTAGGGTTAGGGATAAGTTTAGGGTTAGGCCTAGGGTTACCATTAGAGTTATGTTTATGATTAGGGTAATGGATAGGGTTAGAGCTAGTGATAGGGCTAGGGTTATGGTTAGAATTCTGGCTAGGGTTAGGGTAAATTTTTGGACTATGTTCTGGGTTAGGGTTAGGTTTAGGGTTAGGTTTTAAGCTAGGGTTAAGGCTCGGATTAGGGCTTGGTTTGGGGTTTGGTTAGGGCTAGGATTAGGACTATGGTAATGTATGAACTAGTGTTGCAATTAGAGCTAGTTTTAGGGTTAGGGTTAGGGCTTGGTCTAGTGTTACGGTTAGGTTCAGGGTTAGGGTGATGTTTAGACCAAGGGATATTGTTAGGGTTAGTTTCAGATTCAGGATTAGTTTTCGGGTTAGGGTTAAAACTCGAATTATGGCTAAAGTTAGTAGTAGTTGTATGGTTAGGGTTGGGTTAAGTTAAGGGTTAGGGATATACATTGGTTTTGTTTTAGGGCTAGGGCTATGGTTATGGCTAGATTATGGATTAGCATCAGGGTTAGGGCTAGTGTTAGGTTGAGGTTTAGGCTTAGGGTGAGGGATACATTTAGAGTTAGTGTTAGATCTAGGGTTAGGGTAGGGCTAGGGCTCGGGTTAGGGTGAGGGTTAGGTTATGGTAATGAATATGTTTAGAACTAGGGATTCGGTAGGGTGAGAATTAGAGTTAGTCATGGTAGTAGTCTTAGGGTTAGGTTTAGGTTTAGGGCTAAATTAGGGCTAGAATTAGAGCTAGGGTTAGGACAAGGGTTAGGGCTAAATTGGGGCTAGGATTAGGACTAGGGTTAGTGTTAGAGTTAGGGCTAGGATTAGGGCTAGAGTTAGGGTTAGGTTTAGAGCTAAATTAGGGCTTAGGATTAGGGTAGTGTTAGTGTTGGGTCAGGCTACATTAGGGCTAGTATTAAGGCTAGGGTTAGTGTTAGGGTTAGACTAAGGGGTTGGGCAAGAGTTAGGGTTAGCATTGGTGTTAAGGTAAAGTTTAGGGAAATGGGTGGGGTTATAGCTATCTTTAGGTATAGGGTGAGCTTTAGAATTAGGATTAGGCCTAGGGTTATGTTTCAGTTTAGGATTAAGTCTACGTTTAGGGCTAGGTTAAGGTCTAGGGTTTCTGTTAGGGTTATGGCTAGGACCCGGTCTAGGGCTAATAACAGGTCTAGGGTTAATGTTAAAAATAGTTTTAGGGTTAGGTTATGATTAGGTCTATTGTAAGAGTTAGGTTTAGGATAAAGTTCATCTTTAGGGCTAGGATTATTATTAGGGTCAGGAACAGTGTCAGAATTAGCATTTGGATTAGCTAAAGGTTTAGATTTAAGGCTCGAAGTAGCATTAGGGTTAGGTTTAGGATTAGGATAATGGATAAGGTTTAGTTTAGGTTTCAGTAAAGGTTTAGGGTAATGGATGAGTTAGGTTTAGCAATCGGGTTAAGGTTACCATTAGTGTTAGGGTTATGTTTAGTGTAATGGAGAGGTGTAGAGCTAGGGTTAGGGCTAGGTTATGGTTTGGATCAACTCTAGGATTAGGGCTAGGTTTAGGAATAGATTAACGGTGTGATTTAGGGTAAGTTTTAGGGTTAGGGTAAGTGTTAAGTTTAGGGCTAGGGTTATAGTGAAGTTAGGGTAAGGGTTAGTGTTTGAACTAGAATTAGGGCTAGGGTGAGGGTTAGGTTTAGGTTTAGGTCTAGGTTTACATTTAAGATTAGAGTTAGGTTTAGTGTTAGGGATGGAGTTTTAATTAGGGTTAGGGTTAGGGTAATGGATATGTTTAGAGCTAAAGTTCAGACTAGGTTAAATGTTAGGATTACAGCTAGGGTTAGGGTTAGGGTTTAGATAGATCAGGGGTTATGTTTATTGTAAAGGTTAGGGTTAGATCTAAGTCAAGGCATAAGTTAGGGCTAGGTTTAGGGCTAGGGTTAGGGTTAGGGTTATGCTCAGAGCTAAGTTTAGGCCTAGGTACATACTCAGGTTTTATGTTATGTTTAGGGCTAGGATTAGGGCTATAGTTAATGTAAATGCTAGGGTTATGTTTAGGGCTAATTTTAGGGTTAGGGTTATGTCTAGGTCTAGTGTTATGTCTAGGTTGTGAGTTAGTGTCATGTTTAAAGCTAGGTTCAGTGTTAGAATTAGGGTCAGTTTTTGGGATAGCGTTAGGGTTAGCATTAGAGCCAGAATTAGGACTAGATTTAGGTGTAGGTGTAGGGTAAGTGTTCGGTTTAGTTTAAGGGTTATTGTTAGTGCTAGTGCTAGGTTTTTGTTTATTTCTAGGTTTAGATTTATAAATATATTTAGGATTAACTTTGGGTCCACGTCTAGTGTTAGGCTTACATATAGTTATAGGGTTACCAGTAGGGCTAGTGTTAAGGTTTGGTTTAGGGTTAGGGTCAGGTTTAGACCTAGGGTTACTGTTAGGGTCAGATGAGGATCAGGGATAGGTTTAGAGGTAGAATGAGGGCTAGGGTTAAGACTAGTATTATGATTAGAGTTTAAGTTAGGCTAAGGATTAGAATTAAGATTAGGGTTAGCATTTGGGATAGGGTTTGGCTTAGTGTAAGGAATAAGGTTAGGGCTAGGGTTAAGATTAGGGTTAGGCCTAGTATTATGGTTAAAGCTAAGGTTAGGGCTTGGATTGGGTATAAAATTTGTGTTATGGTTAGGGCTATGGTTAGGACAATGACTAATGTATGAACTAGGGTAATGATTAAGGCTAGTTTCAGGGTTCGGTTAAGACTAGGTATAGTGTTAATGTTAATTTTAGGTTACGGTGGTGTTTAGAGCTAGAATTAGTGTTAGGGTCAGTGTCAGGGTCAGGGTTAGTTTTAGAGTTAATTTTAGGGTTAGTTGTAGGGTTAGGGTTTGATTTAGGTTAAGGGTAAAGATTAGGGCTATGGCTTGGTTTTGGTTTATGGCTAGGGCTAGGGTAGGGCATATTTTAGGATTAGCATTATGGTTAGGGGTAGTGTTCATGTTTGGTTTAGGCTTATTTTAGAGTTAAATTTAGAGTTAGGTATAGATTTAGACTTAGACTTAGATTTAGGATAAGGATTAAGGATAAGGATTAAGGC
This sequence comes from Marmota monax, assembly GCF_021218885.2. Lineage (NCBI taxonomy): Eukaryota > Metazoa > Chordata > Mammalia > Rodentia > Sciuridae > Marmota > Marmota monax. Next base: position 10,661 of record NW_026692731.1, on the reverse strand, counting down.
TAAGGATAGAACTAGGGCTAGGGCTAGGGCAAGATTTCGAGTTAGTCTTATGGCTATGTTTAGGGTTAGGTTAGGATTAAATAAAGGCTAGGATTAGCACTAGGCTTTGTGTTAGGCCTAGGTTTAGGGTGAGGGTTAGGGTTAGGTTTAGGATTATGGTTAGTTTTGGGGTATAGGATGAGGTTATATGTAGGTTTAGTTCTAGGATGAAGAATAGAACTAGGGTTAGGTCTCGGGTTATGGTTCAGTCTAGGATTAAGCCTAGGTTTAGTGGTAGGATTATGGCTATTGATAATTTCAGGTTTAGTGTTATGGTTAAAAATAGTTTTAGGTTTAGGTTTATGGCTACGTCTAGTGTAAGGGTTAGGTTTAGGGTTAGGTTCAGGTTTAGGTTCAGGTTTAGAGCTAAGGGTACTCTTAGGGTCAGGCTCATGAATAATGTTTTGGATAGGTTAAGGTTTAATGTTAGGGCTCGAATTAGCATTAGAGTTAGGATTAGGGTAAAGATAGTGTTAGGTTTAGGTTTCAGGTTAGGTTTAGTGTAATGGATAGGGTTAGGATTAGTGATATGGTTAGGTTTAGGCCCAGGTTTAGCATTAGGGATAGGGTTATGGTTAGGATAATGGATAGTGTTAGAGATAGGGGTACAGCTATGGTTATTTTTATGATTATTGATAGGGTTAGGCTTAGGGTTAGGTTTAGGGTTAAATCTAGGGTTACAGCTAGGGTTATACTTATGATTAGTGATAGGGATAGGTTTAGGGGTAAATCTAGGGATAGTGCTCGGAATAAGGCTAGGTTTGGGGTTAAATTAAGGCTAGGTTTAGTGTAGCTGTTGATGTAAATACCTGGGTTGTGATTAGGGCTAATTTTAGGGTTTGGGTTAGGGCTAGGTCTATTGTTATGTTTAGGCATAGGGTAAGGGTGATGTTTAGAGCTAGGGTTAGTGTTAAGGTCAGAGTCAGGGTCAGGGTTAGTTTTAGGGTTTGGCTTAGAACTCGAATTATGGATAGAGTTATGGCTAAGTGTAGGGTTAGGGCTTAGTTTTTATTAAGGGTTAGGGTTAGGTCTATGGCTTGGTTTTGTTTTAGGGCTAGGGTTAGAGCTAGTTTTAAGATTAGCCTTAGGGTTAGGGCTAGTGTTAGGTTTAGTTAGGCTAAGGTTTATGGTTAGATTTAGAGTTAGGGTTAGATCTAGGGTTGCTGCTAGGACTATGAATAGGGTGAGTATTAGACCTAAGGTTTGGGCTAGGATTACGGTTCCAGTAAAGTATAGGGTTAGAACTAGTGTTAGGACTAAGGTGATAGTTAGAGTTAGTCTTTTGGCTAGGGTTAGGGTTAAGGTTAGGGATAGGGCTAAATTATATCTAAGATTAGGGCTAGGGGTATTGTTAGAGTTAGGCCTAGTGTTATGGTTAGGATTATAATTAAGGCTATGTTTAGGGCTAGGATAAGGGCTAGGTTTTGTGTTAGGGTTAGGGCTAGTATCATGACTAGGGCTAATATCAGGCCTAGGTTTATACTTAGGGATAGTTTTGGGGTTAGTTTTATGGCTAGGTGTAGTGTAAGGGTTAGATATAGGGTAAGAGTGAGGTTTAGAGCTAGGGAAATTATTAGGGTCAGTGTCAGGGTTAGGTTTAGGTTTGAGTTTAGAGTTAGGGCTCGAATTATCATTAGAGTCAGGGTTAGGGTAATGATTGTATTATGTCGAGGGTTCAGGTTAGGTTTAGGGTAATTGATAAGTTTGGGGATAGTGATACGTTTAAGGTTAGGACTATGGTTAATATTAGGTTAAGGGTTATGTTTAGGTTAAAGATACAGTTAGACTTAATTTTAGGGCAAGGGTTATGGATAGAATTAGGTCTTGATTTAGGGTTAGGGTGAGGTTTAGAACTAGGGTTAGGTTAAGGTTATGTTTAGTTTAAGGCTTTGGTTTTGAGCTATGGTTAGGGCTAGGCTCAATGTTAGGTTCAGGATTAGGTCTAGGGATAGGATTACAGTAGGTTTTGGTTTAGGGTTATGGTTAAGATTAGACCTAAGATTAATGGTAAGGTCAGTAGAAGGGTCAGGGTTAGTATTAGGGTTTTGGATAGGGTTAGATCTAGAATGAGGGCAAGGGTAAGTGCTATTAATAAGGTTAGTGTTTTGGTTAGCCTAAGGATAAGGGATAGGTCTAGGGTTACCCTGAGGTTTAAAGTTTTGCTTAAGTAAGGGATTGGTTTAGAGCTATTTTATGGTTAGAGTTAGGGTTAAAGCTGGGTTTAGGACTTGCATTAGGCATAGGTTTTGTGTTAGGGTTAGGGCTAGGGGTAGGGAAATGGCTAATGTAAGAACTAGGGTTACCATTAGGGTTAGTTTTATTGTTAGGTTACAGGTTAGGTTTAGTGTTAGGGTTATGTTTAAGGTTAGGGTGATATTTTTGCTAGGGTTCATGTTAGAATAGGAATCAGGGTCAGGCTTAGTTTTAGGGTTAGAGTTAGAACACAAATTAGGGCTAGGGTTACTGTTAGGGTTCAGTTTAAGGTGAGGGTGGTGTTTAGAGCTAGGGTGAATGTTAGGATATGAGTCAGCATCAGGGTTGGTTTTAGGGTTTGGGTTAGGATTCAAACTAGGGCTAGGGTTAGGTCTAGTAGTAGTGTTATAATTTGGGTTAAGTAAAGTTTTAGAGTTAGGGTTTTTTGATTTAGTCCTATGGTTAGGGTTAGAGCTAGTGTTAGTGTTAGGCTTAGGCTTAGTGTTAGTGTTAAATTTGGAATTAGGTTTATACCTAGGTTGAAGGTTAGAACTAAGGATAGGGCAAGGGTTATGGCTAGGTTTAGGGTTATGGTAAGGGATAGGGTTAGAACTAGGGATAGAGCTAGGGCGAGAGTTAGACTTAGGACTAGGATTGGGGTTAGGGTTAGGGTTATAGATAGGGCTAAATTAGGGCTAGTATTAGGGGTACGTTTAGTGTTTAGTTTAAGCCTAGATTTAGGGTTAGTGTTAGTTAGGGTTAGAGTTTAGTGTTAGCGTTTAGAGTTTAGGTTTAGCGTTCCGGCAATGTTTTTGGTAATGGATGCTTTACAGCTAGGTTTAGAGATAGGGTGAGGGTTATAATTATGGTTAGGCTGTGGTTATGGTAAGGCTTATGATTAAGCCTAGGTTTAGGACTAGGATGAGGGCTTGCGATTTTTTTTTGGGGGGGGTTAGGGCTAGGATTAGTGTGAGGGCTAATTTCAGGTCCAGAATTATGGTTAAAGATAGTTTTGATAAGGATTATGGGTACGTCTAGTGTAAGGGTTAAGTTTAGGGTTAGCATCAGGTTTAGAGCTAGGGGTATAATTAGGGTCAAGTTCTGGGTTAGGGTTGGGGATATGTTAAGGTTTAAACTTAGGGCTTGAGTTAGCATTAGGGTTAGGGTTATTGTTATGGTAATGGATAGAGTTAGAAATCAGTTTAGGGCTCAGGTTATAGTTATGATTAGGGCTAGGTTTTGGGTTAAGTTAGTGCTAGGGTTAGATTTAGGGCTAAGGTAAGTACTAGGGTTATGCTTATGGCTAATTTTAGTGTTTTAGGGCTAGGTTTACTGGTTTACTGTTAGGTTTAGGTTTATGTTTAGGGTGATGTTTAGAGCTCGGGTTAGTGTTATGGTCAGAGTAAGTGTCAGGGTTAGTTTTAGGGTTTGGCTTAAAACTCGAATTATGGCTGGGTTTAGGGCTAGGTGTAGGGTTAGGGGTTGGTTTTGGTTAAGGGTTATGGTTAGAGCTTTGGCTTGGTTTGGTTTTAGGGCTAGGATTAGGGTTAATGAAATTTTTAGTATTAGTGTTAGCGTTAGGGCTAGTCTTAGATTTAGGCTTAGGCTTCGGTTTAGGGTTAAATTTAGAGTTAGGTTTTTATCTAAGTTTAGTGCTAGGGCTAAGGATAGGGAAAGGGTTAGGACTTGAATTTGGGATAGGGTTAGGTTTATGGGAAGGGATAGGATTAGAATGAGTGATAGGGCCAGTGTGAGAGTTAGAGTTATTCTTAGGGCTAGGGTTAGAGTTAGGTTTAGGGATATGGCTAAATTATGGCTAGGGTTAAGGTTAGGGATAGGGTTAGAGCTAGTTTTAGAATTAGCATCAGGGTTTGGGCAATTTTTGGCTTATGCATCGAGTTAGGGTTAGATTTAAAGTTAGGCTTCAATCTAGTGTTAAAGCTAGGGCTAAGGATAGGGCAGTTGTGATGAAAAGGGTGAGGTTTAGAGTTAGGCTTACAATTAGGGTAAGGGATGTGCTTTTGGCTAGGTTTAGGGCTATGGCAAGGGTTAGTATTAGGGTTAGGGCTAGAATTAGGGTTAGGATTATGATTAAGGCTAGGTTTATGGCTAGGATGAGGCTTAGGGTTTGTGTTATGGTTAGATATAATATTATGGCTAGGGCTAATGTCAGTTCTAGCGTTATAGTTAGGGCTAGATTTAGTGTTAGGTTTATGGCTTCGTCCAGTGTAAGGATTAGGTTTAGGTTAAGATTCAGGTTTATATCTAGGGTTATATTTAGGGTCAGGGTCAGGTTTAGGTTTTGGGTTAGGTTAGGGTTTTGGTTTAGGGTAATGACAGCATTAGTTTTAGGGTTTAGATTTGGTTTAGTGTAATGGATAGGGTTAGGGTTAGACCTAGGGTTAGCTTAAGAGTTAGGGTTATTGTTAGTGTAATGGATAGGTTTAGACCTAGGGTAAGGGCTAGGGTTATGTATAGGATTAGGGCTAGTTTTGGGTTAGGCTTAGGTTTAAGTTTAGGGTTAAGGCTAGGTTTACTACTCTGTTTAAAGATAGGTTATTTTTTAAATTTTTTTTATTGGTTGTTCAAAACATTACAACTCTCATGATATATCATCTTTCATACATTTGACTCAATTGGGTTATGAACTCCCATTTTCACCCCTAATACAAATTGCATAATCACATCGGTTACACACTCACATTTTTACATAATGGCATATTAGTGACTGTTGTATTCTGCTACCTTTCCTTTCCCCTACTATCCCCACTCCTCTCCCCTCCCATCATCCCTCTCTACTTCATCTGCTGTTGTTAAATTCTATCCCTGTTTCCCCCCTCCCTTTCCCCTCACATCCTCTTCTATGTAATTTTGTGTAACATTGAGGGTCTCCTAACATTTCCATATGCTTTCCCTTCTCTCTCCCTTTCTCTCCCCCCACTCGTCTTTGTTTAATGTTAATCTTTTCCTCATGCTCTTCCTTCCTGTTCTGTTCTTAGTTGCTCTCTTTATATCAAAGAAGACATTTGGCATTTGTTTTTTAAGGATTGGCTAGCTTCGCTTAGCATATTCTGCTCTAATGCCATCCATTTCCCTGCAAATTCTATGATTTTTGTCATTTTTTATTGCTGAATAGTACTCCATTGTGTATAGATGCCACATTTTTTTATCCATTCATCTATTGAAGGGCATCTAGGTTGGTTCCGCAGTCTAGCTATTGTGAATTTTGACGCTATGATCATTGATGTGGCAGTATCCCTATAGTATGCTCTTTTAAGATCCTCAGGGAATAGTCCGAGGAGGGCGATAGCTGGGTCAAATGGTGGATCCATTCCCAGCTTTCCCAGGTATCTCCATACTGCTTTCCAGATTGGCCTTACCAATTTGCAGTCCCACCAGCAGTGTACAAGTGTACCCTTTTCCCCACATCCTCGCCAACACTTATTGTTGTTTGAATTCATAATGGCTGCCAATCTTACTGGAGTGAGATGGTATCTTAGGGTGGTTTTGATTTGCATTTCTCTGACTGCTAGAGATGGTGAGCATTTTTTCATGTACTTGTTGATTGATTGTATGTCCTCCTCTGTGAAGTGTCTGTTCAGGTCCTTGGCCCATTTGTTGATTGGGTTATTTGTTATCTTATTGTTTAATTTTTTGAGTTCTTTGTATATTCTGGATATTAGGGCTCTATCTGAAGTGTGAGGGGTAAAAATTTGTTCCCAGGATGTAGGCTCTCTGTTTACCTATCTTATTGTTTCTCTTGCTGAGAAAAAAAAAAAAAAAACTTTTTTAGTATAAGTAAGTCCCATTTATTTATTCTTGTTATTAACTCTTGGGCTATGGGCATCCTATTAAGGAATTTGGAGCCTGACCCCACAGTATGTACATCATAGCCAACTTTTTCTTCTATCAGACACAGTGTCTCTGATTTGATATCTAGCTCCTTGATCCATTTTGAGTTAACTTTTGTGCATGGCGAGAGAAAGGGATTCAGTTTCATTTTATTACATATGGATTTCCAATTTTCCCAGCACCATTTGTTGAAGATGCTATCCTTCCTCCATTGCATGCTTTTAGCCCCTTTATCAAATATAAAAAAGTTGTAATTTTGTGGATTGGTTTCTGTGTCCTCTGTTCTGTACCATTGGTCCACCTGCCTGTTTTGGTACCAGTACCATGCTGTTTTTGTTACTATTGCTTTGTAGTACAGTTTGAACTCTGGTATCGCTATACCTCCAGATTCACACTTCCTGCTTAGAATTGCTTTTGCTATTCTGCGTCTTTTATTTTTCCATATGAATTTCATGATTGCTTTATCCATTTCTACAAGAAATGCCATTGGGATTTTAATTGGCATCACATTGAACCTGTAAAGAACTTTGGGTAATATCGCCATTTTGATGATGTTAGTTCTGCCTATCCATGAACAGGGTACATTTTTCCATCTTCTAAGATCTTCTTCTATCTCTCTCTTTAGGATTCTGTAGTTTTCATTGTATAAATCTTTCACCTCTTTTGTTAGGTTGATTCCCAAGTATTTTATTTTCTTTGAGGATATTGTGAATGGAGTGGTTTTCCTCATTTCCATTTCAGAAGTTTTGTTGCTGATATACAGGAATGCCTTTGATTTATGCGTGTTGATTTTATATCCTGCCACTTTGCTGAATTCATTTATTAACTCTAGCAGTTTCTTTGTAGACCCTTTTGGGGTCTACCTTTCCATCTGAGTTAGGCATACCTAACTCAGATGGAAAGGAATATTAGAGAAGACATGAGACAGCAAGTCCAAGCAATAAAAGTATATTTTGAAAATGAATTAAACAAACAAATTCAAATGGCAAAGAACGAGCTTTACCAGGAGATAGAGATCTTAAAAAAAAATCAAACAGTAATCCTAGAAATGCAGGAAACTATAAATCAAATTAAAAACTCAAATGAGAATATTACAAATAGACTAGATCAAGTAGAAGTCAGAACATCAGATAATGAAGACAAAGTTTATCAACTTGAAAAGAATATAGTCAACACAGAAAAGATGCTTAAATCCCACGAGCAATCTATTCAAGAGATATGGGATGTCATAAAAAAACCAAATCTGAGAGTCATCGGGATAGAAGAAGGCACAGAGAATCAAACCAAAGGAATGGACAACCTATTAAATGAAATAATTCTAGAAAACTTCCCAGGGATGAAAGATGGAATGGATTGCCAAATCCTGGAAGCCTACAGGACCCCAAACATTCAAAACTGTAATAGACCAACTCCAAGACATATAATTATGAAGATAGCCAACATACAGAACAAGGAGAGAATATTAAAAGCTACGAGAGAAAGGAGGCAGATTACATTCAGGGGTAAACCAATTAGGTTAACGACTGATTTTTCATCACAGACTTTGAAAGCGAGAAGATCCTGGAACAATGTATTTCAAATGCTGAAAAATAGTGGTTTCCAACCAAGAATACTGTATCCAGCAAAATGAAGCTTCAGATTTGACAATGAAATTAAAATCTTTCATGATAAACAAAAGCTAAAAGAATTCACAGCCAGAAAACCAGCACTGCAAAGCATTTTGAGCAAAATACTACAAGAAGAGGAATTGAAAAATAGTGCCCACAACTAACAGCAGGAGGTATCTCAGTAAAGGGGGAGGAAAATAACCAAAAAGTAAAAACTAGCCAAACTAAAATAAATAAATAAATAAACATGACTGGAAGTACAAATCATATTTCAATTGTAACCTTAAATGTTAATGGCCTAAACTCGCCAATCAAGAGACATAGGCTAGTAACCTGGATCAAAAAAAAAAACAAATCCAACAATATGCTGCCTTCAGGAGACTCATATGATAGGAAAAGACATATACAGGCTGAAGGTAAAAGGTTGGGAAAAATCATATCACTCACATGGCCCTCAGAAGCAAGCAGGAGTGGCCATGCTCATATCGAATAAAATCAACTTCAAACCCAAGTTAATAAAAAGGGATGAAGAAGGACACTATATACTGTTAAAAGGAACCATCCACCAACAAGACATAACAATTATCAATTTGTATACACCAAACAATGGAGCTGCAACGTTCATAAAAAAAAAAAAAACTCTCCTCAACTTCAAGAGTCAAATAGACTACAACACAATAATTATGGGTGACTTCAACACACCGCTCTCACCATTAGACAGATCCTCTAGACAAAAGCTGAATAAAGAAACTATTGAACTCAATAGCACAATCAATAACCTAGACTTAACTGACATATATAGAATATATCAACCATCATCAAATGGATACACATTCTTCTCAGCAGCACATGGATCCTACTCAAAGATAGACCATATACTATGCCATAGGGCAACTCTTAGTAAATATAAAGGCATGGAGATAATACCATGCACCATATCTGATCATAATGGAATGAAACTGGAAATCAATGATAAAAGAAGGAAGGAAAAATCCTACATCACATGGAAAATGAACAATATGTTACTGAATGATCAATGGGTTACAGAAGACATAAAGGAGGAGATAAAAAAATTCATAGAGACAAATGACAATACAGACACAACATACCGGAATCTATGGGACACAATGAAAGCAGTTTTAAGAGGGAAATTCAATTCTTGGAGTTCTTTCCTCACAAAAAGAAAAAAAAAAAAACAACAAATAAATGAACTCACACTACAGCTCAAAAACCTAGAAAAGGAAGAGCAAAATAACAGCAAATGTAGTAGAAGACAAGAAATAATTAAAATTAGAGCAGAAATCAACGAAATTGAAACAAAAAAAAACATTGAAAAAATTGAAAAAACTAAAAGTTGGTTCTTTGAAAAAATAAATAAGATCAACAGGCCCTTAGCCATGCTAACGAAGAGAAGAAGAGAGAGAACTCAAATTACTAATATAAGGGATGAAAAAGGCAATATCACAACAGAGACTACAGAAATACAGAAGATAATTAGAAAGTATTTTGAAACCCTATATTCCAATAAAATAGAAGATAGTGAAGATATCGATAAATTTCTTAAGTCTTACGATCTGCCCAGATTGAGTCAGGAAGACACACACAATTTAAACAGACCAATAACAAAGGAAGAAATTGAAGAAGCCATCAAAAGACTACCAACCAAAAAAAGCCCTGGACTGGATGGGTATACAGAGGAGTTTTACAAAACCTTCAAAGAAGAATTAATACCAATACTTTTCAAGCTATTTCAAGAAATAGAAAAAGAAGGAGCTCTTTCAAATTCATTCTATGAGGCCAACATCACCCTGATCCTGAAAACAGGCAAAGACATTTCAAAGAAAGAAAACTACAGACCAATATCTCTAATGAACTTGGATGCAAAAATTCTCAATAAAATTCTGGCGAATCGAATACAAAAGCATATCAAAAAAATTGTGCACCATGATCAAGTAGGATTCATCCCCAGGATGCAAGGCTGGTTCAATATATGGAAATCAATAAATACTATTCACCACATCAATAGACTTAAAGACAAGAACCATATGATCATCTCGATAGATGCAGAAAAAGCATTTGACAAAGTACAGCATCGCTTTATGTTCAAAACACTAGAAAAACTAGGGATAACAGGAACTTACCTCAACATTGTAAAAGCTATATATGCTAAACCTCAGGCTAGCATCATCCTAAATGGAGAAAAACTGAAGGCATTCCCTCTAAAATCTGGAACAAGACAGGGATGCCCTCTATCACCACTTCTATTCAATTTAGTTCTTGAAATACTAGCCAGAGCAATTAGACAGACAAAAGAAATTAAAGGCATAAAAATAGGAAAAGAAGAACTTAAATTATGGCTATTTGCAGATGACATGATAATATATTTAAAGATAGGTTTTGGGTTAAGTTTAGGGCTAGGCTTAAGGCTATGGCTAATGTATGAAGCAGGGTTATGATTAGCGCTAGTTATAGTGTTAGGGTTATGGTATGTCTAGTGTTAGGTTGAGGTTTACAGTGATGATGATGTTTAGAGCCAGGGTTAGTGTTAGAGTCAGGGTCAGGGTTAGTTTTCGGGTTAGGGTTAGGACTAGAATTAGGATATGGTTAGGGATAGGTGTAGGTTTAGGGTTTTGTTTAGGATAAGGGTTTGGGTTACGGCTATGGCTCGGTTTTGTTTTAGTTGTAGGGCTAGTGTTAGGGCTAATTTTAGGATTAGCATTAGCATTAGGGCTAGTGTTAGGTTTGGGTTTAGGTTTAGGCTTAGGGTTAGGGTTAGATTTAGAGTTATGGTGAGATCTAAGGTTATGGCCAGGGCCATGAATAGGGCTAGGGTTAGACCAAGGGTTAGGGCTAGGATTAGGGTTCTAGTAAGGGATAGGGTTGGAAATAGGGTTAGGTGAGAGTTAGAGTTAGTCTTTGGGCTAGGATTAGGGTTAGGGTTAGGGATAGGGCTAAATTAGGGCTAAGATT
>NW_026692730.1:0-9514 GCF_021218885.2 Marmota monax | reverse complement strand
TTTTTTTTCTTTTTTTATTGGTTGTTCAAAACATTACAAAGGTCTTGACATATCATATTTCATACATTTGATTCAAGTGGGTTTTGAACTCCCAATTTTACCCCAAATACAGATTGCAGAATCACCTCGGTTACACATCCATATTTTTACATAATGCCCTATTAGTAACTGTTGTATTCTGCTACCTTTCCTATCCTTTACTATCTCCCCTCCCCTCCCCTCCAATCTTCTCTCTCTACCCCATCTACTGTAATTCATTTCTCTCCTTGTTTATTTTCCCATTCCCCTCACAACCTCTTATATGTAATTTTGTAAAGCTATGCAGGTCTCCATCCATTACCATGCAATTTCCCTTTTCTCTCCCTTTCCCTCCCACCTCATGTATCTGTTTAATGTTAATCTTTTCTTCCTGCTCTTCCTCCCTGCTTAGTTCTTAGTTGCTCTCATTATATCAAAGAAGACATTTTGTATTTGTTTTTTAGGGATTGGCTAGCTTCACTAAGCATAATCTGCTCTAGAGCCATCCATTTCCCTGCAAATTCCATGATTTTGTCATTTTTTTCCATACTGCTTTCCAAATTCTACAATAATTCTTTTGTTTTTATTGGTTGTTCAAAACATTATAAAGCTCTTGAAATATCATATTTCATACATTAGATTCAAGTTGGTTATGAATTCCCAGTTTTACCCCAAATACAGATTGCAGACTCACATCAGTTACACATCCACATTTTTACATAATGCGCTATTAGTAACTGTTGTATTCTGCTACCTTTCCTATCCTTTACTATCTCCCCTCCCCTCCCCTCCCATCTTCTCTCTCTACCCCATCCACTGTAATTCATTTCTCTCCTTGTTTATTTTCCCATTCCCCTCACAACCTCTTATATGTAATTTTGTATAACAATGAGGGTCTCCCTCCATTACCATGCAATTTCCTTTTTCTCTCCCTTTCCATCCCACCTCATGTATCTGTTTAATGTTAATCTTTTCTAACTGCTCTTCCTCCCTGCTCTGTTCTTAGTTGCTCTCATTATATCAAAGAATACATTTGGTATTTGTTTTTTAGGTATTGGCTAGCTTCACTAAGCATAATCTGCTCTAGTGCCATCCATTTCCCTGCAAATTCTATGATTTTGTCATTTTTTAGTGCTGCATAATACTCCATGGTGTATAAATGCCACATTTTTTTTTATCCATTCATCTATTGAAGGGCATCTGGGTTGGTTCCACAGTCTAGCAATTGTGAATTGAGGCTGCTATGAACATCGATGTAGCAGTATCCCTGTAGTACGCTCTTTTAAGGTCTTCAGGGAATAGTCCAAGAAGGGCAATAGCTGGGTCAAATGGTGGTTCAATTCCCAGCTTTCCCAGGAATCTCCACAATGCTTTCCAGATTGGCCGCACCAGTTTGCAGTCCCACCAGCAATGTACAAGTGTACCCTTTTCCCCACATCCTTGCCAGCACTTGTTGTTGTTTGACTTCATAATGGCTGCCAATCTTACTGGAGTGAGATGGTATCTTAGGGTGGTTTTGATTTGCATTTCTCTGACTGCTAGAGATGGTGAGCATTTTTTCATGTACTTGTTGATTGATTGTATGTCCTCCTCTGAGAAGTGTCTGTTCAGGTCTTTGGCCCATTTGTTGATTGGGTTATTTGTTTTCTTATTGTTTAATTTTTTGAGTTCTTTGTATACTCTGGATGTTAGGGCTGTATCTGAAGTGTGAGGAGTAAAAATTTGTTGCCATGATGTAGGCTCCCTATTTACCTCTTTTATTGTTTCTCTTGCTGAGAGAAAACTTTTCAGTTTAAGTAAGTCCCATTTGTTGATTCTTGTTATAAACTTTTGTGCTATGGGTGTCCTATTAAGGAATTTGGAGCCCGACCCTACAATATGTAGATCGGAGCCAACTTTTTCTTCTATCAGACGCAGAGTCTCCGATTTGATATCTAGCTCCTTGATCCACTTTGAGTTAACTTTTGTGCATGGCGAGAGGAGGGGATTCAGTTTCATTTTGTTGCATATGGATTTCCAGTTTTCCCAGCACCATTTGTTGAAGATGCTATCCTCCCTCCATTGCATGCTTTTAGCTCCTTTATCAAACATAAGATAGTTGTAGCTTTGTGGATTAGTCTCTGTGTCCTCTATTCTGTACCATTGGTCCACCCTCCTGTTTTGGTACCAGTACCATGCTGTTTTTGTTACTATTGCTCTGTAATATAGTTTTAAGTCTGGTATCGCTATACCGCCTGATTTGCACTTCCTGCTTAGAATTGCTTTTGCTATTCTGGGTCTTTTATTTTTCCATATGAATTTCGTGATTGCTTTATCCATTTCTACAAGAAATGCCATTGGGATTTTGATTGGCATTGCATTAAACTTATAGAGAACTTTTGGTAATATCGCCATTTTGATGATGTTAGTTCTGCCTATCCATGAACAGGGTATATTTTTCCATCTTCTAAGATCTTCTTCTACTTCTCTTTTTAGGGTTTTGTAGTTTTCATTGTGTAAATCTTTCACCTCTTTTGTTAGGTTGATTCCCAAGTATTTTATTTTTCTTTTTGAGGATATTGTGAATGGAGTGTTTTTCCTCATTTCCGTTTCAGAAGTTTTGTCGCTGATATACAGAAATGCCTTTGATTTATGCGTGTTGATTTTATATCCTGCCACTTTGCTGAATTCATTTATTAGTTCTAGTAGTTTTTTTGTAGACCCTTTTGGGTCTTCTAGGTATAGAATCATGTCACCTGCAAATAGTGATAATTTAAGTTCTTCCTTTCCTATTTTTATGCCTTTAATTTCTTTCGTCTGTCTAATTGCTCTGGCCAGTGTTACGAGAACTATATTGAATAGAAGTGGTGATAGAGGGCATCCCTGTCTTGTTCCAGATTTTAGGGGGGATGCCTTCAATTTTTCTCCATTGAGAATGATGCTAGCCTGAGGCTTAGCATAGATAGCTTTTACAATGTCGAGGTAAGTTCCTGTTATCCCTAGTTTTTCTAATGTTTTGAACATAAAGGGATGCTGTACTTTGTCGAATGCTTTTTCTGCATCTATTGAGATGATCATATGGTTCTTATTTTTAAGTCTATTGATGTGGTGAATAACATTTATTGATTTTCGTATATTGAACCATCCTTGCATCCCAGGGATGAATCCTACTTGATCATGGTGCACAATTTTTTTGATGTGCTTTTGTATCCGATTCGCCAGAATTTTATTGAGGATTTTTGCATTTAGATTCATCAGAGATATTGGTCTGTAGTTTTCTTTCTTTGAGGTGTCTTTGTCTGGTTTCAGAATCAGGGTGATGTTGGCCTCATAGAATGAATTTGGCAGAGCTCCTTCTTTTTCTATTTCCTGAAATAACTTGAAAAGTATTGGTATTAATTCTTCCTTAAAGGTTTTGTAAAACTCCGCTGTATACCCATCCGGTCCTGGGCTTTTCTTGGTTGGAAGTCTTTTGATTGCTTCTTCTATTTCATCTATTGTTATTGGTCTGTTTAAGTTGTGAGTATCCTCCTGACTCAGTCTGGGCAAATCATATGACTTAAGGAATTTATCAATGTCTTCACTATCTTCTATTTTATTGGAATATAGGTTTTCAAAATAATTTCTAATTGTCTTCTGTATTTCTGTAGTGTCTGTTGTGATATTGCCTTTTTCATCCCGTATGTTAGTGATTTGAGTTCTCTCTCTTCTTCTCTTCGTTAGCATGGCTAAGGGTCTGTCGATCTTATTTATTTTTTCAAAGAACCAACTTTTAGTTTTGTTAATTTTTTCAATAGTTTCTTTTGTTTCAATTTCATTGATTTCCGCTCTGATTTTAATTATTTCTTGCCTTCTGCTACATTTGCTGTTGTTTTGCTCTTCCTTTTCTAGGGCTTTGAGATGAAGTGTGAGCTCATTTATTTGTTGGTTTTTCCTTTTTTTGAGGAATGACCTCCAAGCGATGAATTTCCCTCTTAAAACTGCTTTCATTGTGTCCCATAGATTCCGATATGTTGTGTCTGTATTTTCATTTATCTCTAAGAATTTTTTGATTTCTTCCTTTATGTCTTCTGTAACCCATTGATCATTCAGTAACATATTGTTCATTTTCCATGTGATGTAGGATTTTTCCTTCCGTCTTTTATCATTGATTTCCAGTTTCATTCCATTATGGTCAGATAAAATGCATGGTATTATCTCCACCCCTGTATATTTACTGAGGGTTGCCCTATGGCATAATATATGGTCTATTTTTGAGGAGGATCCATGTGCTGCTGAGAAAAAAAGTATATCCACTTGATGATGGTTGATATATTCTATATATGTCAGTTAAGTCTAGGTTGTTGATTGTGATATTGAGTTCTATAGTTTCTTTATTCAGCTTTTGTTTGGAGGATCTGTCCAATTGTGAGAGAGGTGTGTTGAAGTCACCCATAATTATTGTGTTGTGGTCTATTTGATTCTTGAACTTGAGGAGAATTTGTTTTATGAACGTCGCAGCACCATTATTTGGTGCATAAATATTGATAATTGTTATGTCTTGTTGGTGAATGGTTCCTTTTAACAGTATATAATGTCCTTCCTTATCCCTTTTGATTAATTTAGTCTTGAAGTCAATTTTATTCGATATGAGGATGGCCACCCCTGCTTGCTTATGAGGACCGTGTGCATGGTATATTTTTTCCCAACCTTTCACCTTCAGCCTGTGTATGTCTTTTCCAATCAGATGTGTCTCCTGGAGGCAGCATATTGTTGGATTTGTTTTGTTTTTTTTTTTTTTTCCATGTTACCAGCCTATGTGACTTTATTGGAGAGTTTAAGCCATTAACGTTTACAGTTACTATTGATATATGGTTTGTACTTCCAGCCATGTTTGATTATTTATCTTTTTTTTTTAATTTAGTTTGTTTCTCCATGGTTAGCTTTCCCCCTGCCCTCTGTCTTTATAGAGGCACTTCCCACTGATGGTTTTGGTTATTGTTTTTCATTTCTTCCTCGTGTAATGTTTTGCTCAAGATGCTTTGCAATGCTGGTTTTCTGGCTGCAAATTCTTTTAACTTTTGTTTATCATGAAAGATTTTTATTTCATTGTCATACCTGAAGCTTAATTTTGCTGGATACAGAATTCTTGGTTGGCATCCATTGTCTTTCAGTGTTTGAAATACGTTGTTCCAGGATCTTCTTGCTTTCAGCATCTGTGATGAAAAATCTGTTGTTAACCTTATTGGTTTACCCCTGAATGTAATCTGCCTCCTTTCTCTTGTAGCTTTTAATATTTTCTCTTTGTTCTGTATATTGGATATCTTCATAACAATGTGTCTTGGCGTTGGTCTACTGTGATTTTGTGTGCTCGGTGTCCAGTATGCATCTACAATTTGTATATCCATTTCCTTTTTTATTTCTGGAAAGTTTTCTGTAATTATTTCATTCAGCAGGTTACTCATTCCCTTGGTTTGAATCTCTGTACCTTCTTCTATCCCGATGACTCGTAGGTTTGGTTTTTTTATGTTATCCCATATGTCTTGGATGTTTTTCTCGTGGTGTTTAACCAGCCTTTCTGAGTTGGCTAGGCTCTTTTCAAGATGATATATTTTGTCTTCATTATCTGATGTTCTGGCTTCTACTTGCTCCACTCTGTTATGGATACTCTCAATTGAGTTTTTAATTTGGTTTATCATTTCCTTCATTTCTAGAATTATTGTTTGGTTTTTTTTTTTTATAATCTCTATCTCCTGATAAAGATGTTTAACTTCTTCTTTTATCTGTTTATGTAATTCATTTTCAAAGTGTTCTTTCACTGTTTGGATTTGCTGTCTCATATCTTCTTTAAGGTTCCATTCCATCTGTCTAAGGTATTCCTTGAATTCTTTATATGACCATTTTTCTGCTGACTCTAGGTCCTCCTGAATATTTAGGCTGTCCTTCATTGTTTGTACTCCTTTTCTTCCTTGCTTTTTTATGCTGCTCATGTTACTTCTTGTTCTGTTTGACTGCTGAGTTACTGTTTACTCTTATAAATTTATTTGATGCTTGGGAGGAAAGATATTAGAAGGGAAGGGAAGAAGTCACTAAAGAGAATGAGAGTAGGCAGGTAGAATTCAAGGAAGGGGGAATAAGAAAATTGAAAAGAAATGAAAAGACAAAAGAAACAAAAATAACAAAGATTAGATAATAAAGAAAGAAAGAAAAGATGAAAAGAAAAAAAATTAACAAAAATAATAATGATAATAAAAAAATGAAAATTAAAATTTAAAATAATAATAATAAGAATAAAATAAAAAAATTAAAAAAAATAGAAACATTGAAAAAAAGTTAAAGAACAACTACAAATAAAAATTGAAAATGAAAGAAAAAAAAGAAAAAGAAAAAAATGATAATAATAATAATAATAATAATAATAATAATAATAAATGCAGTCCTAGAGTTCTATTAACTTCTCTTCCAGTAGGTGGAGCTGTGCCCACTGGGCCAAGCTTCTCCTCTCAATAGGTGGGAACCATTCACTGTGCAGCAGCTCTTTCTCCTAGACTGGGCGGGTCTCCAATCCTGAGTGTCTAGGGCGTTGTCTTGTGTTTCCTCAAGCCAGGCCCCGCTCACCTGTGACGCTCACCACAATACTGGCTACACGCCAGGTCTGCTGCTCCTGGGAGCCCTGTTTTCATGAACACCTGGGCTCACTCTCCCTGTTTATCTCCCTCAGACCCTAAGTTTGTAGAGCTTGGGGCTGAGATCCCCCAGCGAATTTGCTTGCCCTCCTGTAGCCACGCCCCCAGTAGCTGGTGCAAGAGACCTCAGTTGTCAGCACTGGTGGGAGCGGTAGCCGGGAGTTCCGTGCCTCGAGTCCCGCGCCACTCCTGATTCCCTTGGTCTGGTTATTGCGTTCACAGGAGAGCTGGGATTGGCCCTTATGGTTTCCCCGCTGTGTGCAGAGAGATGGCTAGGGGATTACACACCTGTTGCTCTGGTTTCAATGCAGTTATCTCCTCCACCCGTGACGCCATTTCTCTGCCATGGTGGTATCCCATGCAAATGGTGACCGTTCGTTCCCTTTGCTGGGTGACCAATGCAACGGGTGGGTCCTGACTGTCTCTCCCAATCCCCGTTTCAGTCCTGTGGCCACTGCCTATGAAGGCTCGGTTGGCTTTTACCTCTGTAAGTTCCTAAGGGCCGACCAATTATTTCAGTGGGATCGTTAGTGCTGAGTCACATGAAGCAGGCGAACCGGAGCTTAATTGCCTCCGATTCGGGCTCTGTGTGTGTGTTCTGAGGGGCCCAGCCTGTACACCCCAGATCCACGTCAGCTCAGCATTGCCTAGTGATCCTGAGCAAACAGCATTTAGACAGTTTACGGCTCCCTATGCCCACGCAGTTGAAGATGTCAGAGACTTGATCTCTCTGCGCCTGCCACCATGTTAGATATCCTCTATGATATTCATGTTGCCCTTACAGCTTCCTGGCATAAGCAAGTTCTTGGGATTATACAAACTGCTGCTTCTGTTTCCAGTCCAGATTTCTAGAAATATAAACCGAATACTTACCCTACTCCTACACCTAAACCTAGTGCTAATTCTGGCTCTAACTCTAACCCTAACCTTATCCCCAAAACTGACCCTGATTCTAACACTGAATCTAGCTTTAAACCTGACACTCACCCAAAACCTAGACCTAACACTACACCTAGCCATAACCCGAACCCTAAAACTACCCCTAATCATAACCCTATGTCTTACAGTACCCATGGCCCTAACCCTAGGCCTAAACTACAACAAAATCTAGCCCTAATCCTAGGCCTGAACATAGCCCTAAGCATAACCCTAAATCTAACTCTAGCCCTAACCCTAACGCTAAGACTTGCTTTAGACCTAACCCTAGCTCAAAGCCTAAACTTTACCCTTAACATAACCCAAGTCCTATCCCAAACTCTAACCTAACACTAGCCCTAATCCTAACCTTAACCATAGACCTAACAATAGCTCTAATTATATCCACTACACTAACCCTAGCCCTAATCCTAACCATAACCGAAGACCTAACCCTAGTTCTAATTCTATCCATTACCCTAACTATAATCCTAACCCTAATATTAAGCCTAGGCTTAACCCTAAGCCTATCACAATCCCTAAACCTATCCATTGCCCTAAAACTAACCTGAACCCTAATCCTAATCCTATTCATTATCCTAACCTTAAATCTAACACTAATGCTAATTCGAGCCGTAAACCTAAACCTTAACCTAAACCAAACAATAAGCTGTACACTGACCCTAGTAATACGCAGAGCACTAAACTTGACCCTTACTCTAAATCTAACCATTACACTAGACCTAACCATAAACATAACCAAAAATATATTCCTATATGTAACCCTAGACCTGACATTAGCCCTAGCCCTAATCGTAGCCCTAACCCTAACACGAACACTAGCTCTCGTCCTAGACCAAAACCTAGCCTTAATCATAACCCTAACCCTAATTCTAACATGTTCCCTATCCCTAAACCTAGTAATAACCCCATTGCTTACCTTAAACCTAACCCAAACCCTAACCCTAACACTGAGTCTAGCCCTAACCTTAACACTAGGACTAACCCAAACACTAACACTCCCACTAATTCTAAACCTAAACCTAATCCTAGCTTCAACACTACTCCGCCCTAGCCCTAGCCCTAATTCTAACCCTATCACTTACTGTAACCTTATTCCTAGCCATAGTCTAGAATAACACTAGCCCTGATCTTAAACCTTGCCCTAACCCTAGATCTAAACCTAACACTAAATCTAACCCTAATTCTACACCTAAACCTCACCCTAACACTAGTCCTTACCCTAACGCTAATCCTAAAACAAGACCAAATCAAAGGCTTAGCCCTAAAACAAAACAAACAATAACACTAACCCTAAACTTTTACATAAACCAAAGCCTAAATTACCTCTAGCCCTAAGCCTAGCCCTAATTCTACTGATAATCTTAACCCTAAAATTACTTTTGAACCTGTCTCTGATATTTACACTAACCCTACATCTTTTTTTTTCTTTTTTCTAACCCTACCTCTAAACATCACCCTAAACCTAAAACTTACTCTAACACGTGACCTAGTCCTAACCCTAATTCTAAAATTAGTTCTAATCAAAACCCTAGATCATACACTAACGATAATCTTAAAACTAATGCTAACCAAAACCTAGCCCAAATCTGAGACCTAACCCTAGCTTTCACCCTAACCCTAACCCTAACACGAGCCCTAAACCTAACCCGAACCCTAGCTCTAATTTAGCTCTAACCTTATCTTTACCCTAGCCAAACCCCAACCCTAATGCTAACTCTGGTCCTAAAACTAATCCTTAGTCTAACCCAAAATTAAACCCTATTATTAGTCCTAACCCTAGCACTCATTCTTGTTATAACCATAACCCAAATTCTAACCCTATCGCTGACCCTTATTCTGACCCTCAATCTAAAGCAAACTCTAACACTAGCCCTACCCATAACCCTATATCTAAACGTAACCCTAATACTAGA
>NW_026692729.1:0-46903 GCF_021218885.2 Marmota monax | reverse complement strand
GGTTAAGGTTAGGGGTAGGGTTTGTGTTAGGGTTAGAGTTAGTGTTATGGTTAGGAATAGGGATAGGTTTAGGCTTATTGTTAGGGTTAGTGTTAGGTTTAAGTTTAGTATTAGGGTGATAGGGTTAGGTTTAGGGTTAGTGTTAGGGTTAGAATTAGGTTTATACTTAGGGTTAGTGTTAGAGTAAGGGTTAATTTTAGTTTCGGTGTTAGGGTTAGGGTTAAAATTATGGTTAGTGTTACGGATATCTTTCGTGTTAGGGTTCAGAGTCATTTTAGGGTAAAAATTAGGGGTAGTGTTAATGTTAGGGTTTTGTTTAGTGTTAGGTTTAGTGTTACAATTATCGTTAGGTTTAGGGTTAGGGTTAGTATTAGGATTAGAGATCGGGTTATTGTTAGGATTAGGATTAGTGTTAGGGTTAGGTTTAGGACTAGGGTTAGTGTTAGGTTTAGGATTTGGGATAGGTTTAGTGTTAGGGTTAGGGTTAGCATTAGGGTTAGGGTTACAGTTAGTGTTAGGTTTGGTTTGCGGTTAGGATTAGGGATAGTGTTAGGGTAAGGTTTAGATTTAGGTTTAGTGATAGTGTAAAAGTTAGGGTTAGGGTTTGGGTTAGGGATTGGGATGGGGTTAAGGTTCGGGTTAGGGTTTGTGTTAGGGTAAGTTTTAGGGATAAGATTTGTGTTAGGGTTACGATTGGATTATGTTTAGAGTTAGGGTTAGAGTTACAAGGATTAGGGTTAATGTTAGGGCTAAGGGTAGGGTTAGGGTAAGTTTTAGTGTTAGGGTTAGGATTACGGTTAGGGTTAAGGGTAGGTATAGTGTTAAAGTTAGGGTTAGTGTTAGGTTTAGGGTTTGAGTTACAGTTAGGGTTAGTGATAAGGTAAGGGTTAGGTTTAGGTTTAGTATTAGGTAAGAGTTAGGGTTATTGTTAGTGTACAGGTTAGGGTTAGGTTTAGGTTTAGGTTTAGAATTAGGGAGAGGATCAGGGTTAGGGATCGGGTTAGGGTTATGTTTAGGTTTAGTTTTAAAATTAGGATGAGGATCAGGTTTAGTGATCAGGTTATGATAAAAGTTAGTTTAAGAGTTAGGATTAGGATTAATTTTAGGTTTAGTGTTAGGGTTAATGTTAGGGTTAGAGTTATGGATCATGTTAGGTTGAGGGTTAGTGTTAGGGTTTGGATTAGAGGTAGGGTTAGGGTTAGGTTTGGATTAGGGTTAGAGTTAGGGTTAGGGTTAGTGTTAAAGTTAGGGTTAGTGTTAGGTTTAGGGTTAGGGTTACGGTTAGGGTTAATGATAGGCTTAAGGTTAGGTTTAGGTTTAGTATTAGGTCAGAGATAGTATTATTATTAGTGTACGGATTAGGGTTAAGTTTATGGTCAGTTTTATAATTAAGGTGAGGATCAAGGTTAAGGATCAGGTTAGGGTTAGTGTTAGTTTAAGAGTTAGGTTTAGGGTTAGGGTTAGTGTTAGTGTTAGGGTTAGGGTTACGTTTAGGGTTATGGTTTATATTAGGTTAGGGTCAGGGATAGAGTTTAGGTTAGTGTTAGGGTTAGTTTTAGGGTTAGGGTTAGGGGTAGGTTTCCTGTTAGGGTTAAGTTTAAGGTTAGGGTTAGGATTAGGGTAAGTGTTAGGTTTAGGTTTATGGTTACAGAGAGAGTTAGTTTTAGGGTTAGGGTTTGTGTTAGGGTTAGGGTTAGTGTTATGGATAGTCTTAGGGTTAGTATTAGGGTTTGTGTAAGGGTGAGGGTTAGGGTTAATGTTAGGGTTAGGGTTAGGTTTTGTGTTATGGTTAGTTTTAGGGTTAGGGTTATGGATTATGTTAGGGTTAGGATTAGGTTTAGGGTTAGGTTTAGTGTTAGGATTAGGGCTCAAGTTAGCATTAGGGTTAAGGTTCCATATAGGATAATGATATTTGGGGGTAGGGTTAAGGTTAGTTTTAGGGTAATTGAGAGGAAAGTTTTAGGCATATGGCTAGGTGCCACGTCCTGCTAACGGAGCAGAGTCCAGCGAGGGACGGCGGGGTTAAAAATACACAGGACACCAAGGTTCTTCATCCAGGATGGAGCGTGTGTGCGTGCTTTATTGCCAAATTTGTTCCCCTTATATATCTTTTTAACAGCTGTGGGAAATTACTCAAAAGTGAGGAGGGGAGAGTAATAACTGTGTCCTTGGGTTACCGTCACGTCACCGTCCCCTATCAGGAGGCTCGAACAGGTCAAGATGTTCCCGAGAGACACATATGTGCGAGGCAGATTAACAGGGAACCATAAGCCTGTGTCATGGCCTTGTGAGCTGGCCACATTGACACGCATAACAAAGAACTGGGGGTTGAGTCCCCAGGGGCCAGGGCGGGCCTGCTACCAGCAAGTCCCCCTTTTTTGTTTTTTGCATGTCAATGGGAATCAAGTAGCCCCTGTCTTAATTCATCCACCGCCCCTGCACTGCTTACCCGTCTCTGGGGAGGCCCCATTCCCCTGGCTTAGGTTTCAGTGCAAGCGTGGAAGTTGCCCGTCACTGGGTACTACAATATCAGCTCTTGTCCTACGTAAAGGGACACTTTTCAATTAGGATGTCATGGCCAGCAGGACACAACTGCGGATCCCAGTCATCATCTTTGCCAGTGGGATAGCTATGACCAGGGAGCTTTCTGAATGTAAGGGTCTGGGATGATGGCACCAAGTGGGCAGGGTAATTAGGGACCTGGGCAAAAGCAGGCATACATAGGAGGGCTCGGGTATTGGCTCCTGTCCAGTTACATCTCATCTCCAGATGGGTCATAAGTACACCTCATGGGCGGAGTCGTCCATCTCCAGGTGTTGGTAGTGAACCTGTATTGGCTTGGAGGTTAAAATGTTAATCTGGTCCTTAATGAATTGAGTTATCCTACTTGCAACACAAGGTCCCAAGGTTGCAATCAAAAGAAGACCCAGTAAGGGCCCCAGGAGGGGAAGAAGGTAGGGCAGGAACCCATTCATCCCAGTCCAAAGAGGGTCCTCGAATAATTCTTTTCTCCTTTTCTCTAGGTCTTCTTGAAGCTCCTTGATTTTAGTGTGAACGATGCCTGATTTATTGGCATAGAAGCAGCACCTTTCTCCTAAGGCTAAACAGATTCCCCCCTGATTGGCAGTCAGTAAGTCTAGGCCTCGCCTATTTTGGAGGAACACTTCTGCCAAAGAGTCAATTTGGTCTTGTAGGTCCCTAATAGTGCCAGATAGGGTCTGCACATCATCTATAAGCTGCTGAGATAGACGGCGATAAGAATGTATAGCCGTACCCAGTCCAGCTGTGCCTGTGCCCACAGCAGCGGTTATTCCAAGGCCAACAAGGAGTGGTAAGGCCTGAACAGCTCTCTTGTGTCTTCTAACTAGGGTGTCTAGGCTAGGAATGTGTAGGGGTTCATCTCCTGAAATAATCGTGATATCAGGAAGCAGTAATGCCAGAACGCAACCGCCAGTCCAATTTGCTGGGAGCCTGGGAAAAGCTAAATTTCCACCACACATAAAAACTGTACCATTAGGGGGACAAATGGGCGGAGTAGGTGAAGAATAATTCTTTACTAATGAGCAGTTCCCAAAGGAAGAGACTCCAACATCAACATCATAGGTATTATTTTGCATCATGCCCAGAAGGCAAGACATAAAAAAACCTAGAGGCTGCACCTTAAAGGGTAGCCCAGATTGACATGTGTTGTCATCATCAATGGTATAATTAATGGGGACTGCCAATGGCATGACTGCACCTGCCGTCATGCAGAGCCAGCAATCACCAGCAAGGGTAGGATTGGAACTGTTAAGTAAAGAAAAGGTAGTTTCTAGGATATCTAATGTATTGGCATCTAAATCAGGAAGCTGGGATTTGGGCAATATCAAGGGGTGGTATGTAGGCTTAGGGATCTCCGGCTCTAAAAGCTTAATCACCTGAAAGTGTTTGATAGCATCAGTGGGTCCCCATCCATCAGAGACTCCGATGGGGGCCTGCATGGGCCAGCAGGAGGGTTTACCCATGACGCCCTCACATCCTGCCTCCATTAACCGAGTCGTGATGCCTTCTCCTCCCTGGTTACCAAGAAAAGGAATAAAATTATAAGTAGTCCCCCCTTCTCCACGGGTGTTAGTTAGGATGGGCTCAAAATACTGTTTTCCTTGATTATTAACACAAATTGAGGCTGATGTATAACAGGAGATGTGCATCGCCGGGGTGTAATGACAAGTGGCGGAACAGCTTCCAAGAGTCTAGGTCAAACTGGGGACATTAAGTCTGGGCTTATTGACACATACCCATTTTGGTTGCTCAAATCCTCCAATGTTTTGATTGAGTTCAGCCACCATGTAGGCTACTTTAGTCCCACAATCAATGCTCTGGATATAACCAGAGGGGGCCGAGTGCCAGGGCCCTCCCTTACACTCACAAGGGGCTCCAAAAAGATATTCATGAATATTCCCAGGTGGGGGGTCAAGCCCTCCTTCAACAAACCTGTCCAGAAGGAATGCCACAAGCGGGGTCCAGCTCATGAGGTGTGTCTCGGCACTCACTTGAAGGGGTGGGAACAACAGCGGCAGGATCACCCATCTTGGGAACTTCATTTTGTCTTGAATTTTCATTCACCGGTCTGGTGCAGCGCTCCGGGATCCAAATGGGTTTTTCCGTCCCTGGAGGGAAGACACATACAGCTCCTCTCACTCTAGCCAAGAGTGGAGCAGGGGGTTGCCACTTCCCTGTAGCCAGATCCTTCCATCTTATCTGTGCTTTTTGTATGGTGGGAGGGGAAAAGTGACGCTGTGCCGCTGTACGGCCTTCGGCGTCAGTGAGCAAAAAATTTAAAGTGAATAGAGTTATGCTTAGGAGTGCTTGTGGTCCCTGACAATTCTGGTATATCTCCCCCTCTTTTTTTTTTTGCAAATAGGTTTTAACATGTTGATGGGCCCGTTCAACAATGGCCTGTCCTTGGGGGTTATATGGGATTCCTGTTTTGTGTATAATATCCCACTGTGAGCAAAATTTTTGGAAGGTTTGAATAATATAAGCTGGGCCATTATCTGTTTTTATACATTGAGGGGTTCCCATAAAGGAAAAGGTTTTAACATAGTGCTGTATCACGTCCTTAGCCTTTTCTCCTGAATGTAAAGTAGCGGAGATAAAACCAGAGAACGTGTCTATACTGACATGCACAAAAGACAGCTTTCCAAAACTAGGAATATGAGTTACATCAGTTTGTCAGATGTCGTTTGGCTGAAGGCCCCTTTGGTTGACTCCCAGAGAAGGGGAATGGATAAAAGGTGCACAAGTAGGACATAGGGAGACAATTTTTAAAGCTTGATCCCGGGAACATCCTGAGCGGAAACGCAAAGTTTGTGCGTTTAGGTGAAATTTATTATGAAGTTGTAGGGCCTTATCGTACTCAGTTATTGTATATATAAAATTAGTGGCATGTGTGGCAGTGTCTGCCATGGCGTTGCCCGCTGCCAGAGGACCTGGAAGTCCGGAATGACTTCTAATGTGACCTATGAAGAGGGGGTCTGCCCTAGCCCATATAAGAAGCTGCACTGTTTGTAGTTGATCCATGATAGTGGATTGTTTTCCAATATAAGGTGCCGTCTCAATCACGGAGGCGAGCCTGGCGATATAGAGACTGTCTGTGAAAACATTAAGGGGCACCGAGCTATAAATCTGTAAGGCCAATATTAAGGCTGCAACCTCTGCTTTTTGGGCCGAACAATCGGCCACTCTCTTGCAGATGACTTGGGTCCCATCTGAAACGACAGCAAACCCATTTTTGGCCCCGTCAGTGAAGACGGTTTGTGCCCCCAGGAGAGGATCCTTTTTTAGGATCTTTGGGAAAATTATTGGACATGTCTTTAGACTTTCAAGGAGCCTGCTTTTAGGGTAGTGATTGTCAACCTGTACCATGAAAGTACAGAAGAAAAGACACCAGAGATCATGTTCCTGTCTTAATTTAGAAAGAATGTCTTGATTATATGGTAATATGAGAACATCAAAGGTTTTCCCAAACAAGGCATCTCCTAGATATTTTGCTTTCCAAACTAATTGTATTACCAGATCATGGAAAGGTATCAAGACCCGGGAGGGGGATGCAGGTAAGTGAACCCAATAAATAGGACCAGTCTGCCAAAAGGCTCCATTCAGGGTGAGTTTTGACGGCAGAACAATGAATAACAAGGACTGGGAGTAGTCCACCTGCATCACCTGCATCTCTTGTAAGGCTGTCTCTATCAATCTAAGTGCCTTCAAGGCTTCTGGAGTAGGTTTTCATGGGGAGGTTGGAGAGGGGTCTCCTCTCAAAAGGTCATACAGGGGTTTAAGTTCACCAGTAGGGACTTGGAGGGAAGGCCGCAGCCATTGGATTTCCCCCAGAAATGTCTGCCATTGGTGCAGGGTTTTGAGCTGGTTCACCTGAAATTGAGGCCTCTGGGGAGTGATCCCTACCTTGTTAATAGTATATCCTAGGTAGTTATAAGGATACTGAATCTGCACCTTCTCTGGGGCTATAATCAGTCCGGCCCCCTTTAACAGGGACTGGAGGACTTCATAAGACCGGAAAAGTGCTTTCCTATCAGGGCCTACCAACAATATATCATCCATATAATGGACGAGGTAAAAGTTTGGGAATTGTTGCCTAAAGGGTTGCAGAATTTTTGCTATAAAGTACTGACACATAGTAGGGCTATTGGCCATTCCTTGAGGTAAGACAGTCCATTCAAACCACTGATAGGGTTCCCTAAAATTTATTGAAGGTAAAGAGAAAGCAAAACGTTTACAATCCTGGGGGGCCAGGGGAATAGAAAAGAAGCAATCTTTTAGGTCCAAAATAATAAGATGCCAATCTTTAGGGATAGCTGTGGGGAAGGGTAGTCCTGGCTGTAAAGTTCCCATGGGCTGCATGGTATTATTAATAGCCCGCAGGTCTTGGAGAAGCCTCCATTTTCCAGACCCCTTTCTTATGACAAAAATAGGAGTGTTCCAGGGGGAAGTGGAAGGCACTATATGCCCCACCCTAAGCTGTTCCTGAACCAGAAGGGTTGTGGCCTCATGTCTTTTCCCCAGTCCTTTTATGGGAAGCCATCCCATATCTAACATCATGTCATTAACAAATTTATTACTCCCTTTTAGGGTCTGAGTGGTGAGGATAGCTCCCATTTGTTGAAGTAGGTCCCTTCCCCAAAGGTTTGTGGGGAGTCCAGCCACTACGTAAGGCTGAAAATAACCACTGTGTCCTTCCTCATCTCTCCATTTTAGAAAGGAGGCAATTTTTTCTGGTCTCGTCTGCCCAATCCCCTGTAATACAGCTGAGGGATCTTGGAGAGGCCAAACATATGGCCATTGTTTCTTAGAGATAACAGAGACATCAGCTCCTGAATCTAATATCCCCTTGAAGATTTTATCCTGTATTTTAATGGTTAACTGTGGTCGGGAGTCCAAGTGTGCTACCCAAAAGGTTTGAGGGAAGCTGGTGGAACCAAAACTGCCATTACCCCGGGCTGCCTGTAGGGCACGGCTGGGTAGAGACGCCGCCGACAGCAGCAATAATTGTGCTATGTGTTCTCCGGGAGGAATAATAAGGATCCCTTGGGTAGCCTTGGCAACAATTTTTAACTCCCTGTGGTAATCACCATCAACCACAACTGTAAGAATTCTGAGCTCTTTATGCAGAGTGCTGCCTCTTCCCAGTATCAGTCCCACAATTCCCTCCGGCAAAGGGCAAAAGACTCCAGTTGGCAGGGTCTGGGGACCCATCGGCGGAGTCAGTACTGCTTGGGAGGTGGAACTGAGATCCAATCCTGCACTTCCCGGTGTTCCCCTGGGGAGTTCCCGGATAGAAAGGGGTTGGTCAGGGGGAGGCGGCAGAGACACCCACTCCCTGGGGCACTGTTTCGTCCCTGCACTGCCCTGTACACTTTGGCTTCCGGGGGCCCGGGGCGGGCCCCTACTCCAGTTTCCCAACGGTATTGGGTTACCCTGGATGTCAAATTTTGACCTGCACTCACTACTCCAATGATTTCCTTTATGACATCCAGGACAAATTCCAAGCATCCCTCTGCCAGCACCCTCGCTCTTTTCCAGGCAGTTTCTCCTTATATGTCCCTCTTTCCCACACTTAAAACACCCCTTAGAGCGGGTTCCCCTGTTATCAGATTTTTGCATTCCAGTCTTAAGGGCAGCAGCCAAAACCTGACCAGTAATATGAGGCCCATCTATATCTTTGCATGCTCGAATCATGTCATCTATACTTTTGGCCCGGGAGGACTTAATAGCATTTTGGCAGTAAGTGTTAGCGTTTTCATATGCCAGTTGTCTAATAAGTGGCATAGCCTGTTCCAGATTAGGGAATATTTTTCCAGCCACCTGCATTAGGTGGGCTATAAAGTCAGAATAAGGTTCAGAGGGCCCTTGAGAGATCTTGGAAATTTTTGCTTCAGTCTTAGAAACGGGCAGGGCTTTCCAGGCATGGACTGCAGCTGAGGCTATCTGAGCATAGACCCCCAGGATCATAATTAATTTGATGATTTATGACAGCATATTGTCCTGAGCCTGTTAACATTTCGAGGTTATGCCGTGGGAAGCCAGCGTCCTGATTGACTCGGGCTAGCTCGTGACACCTCTCTTGATTTTCACTTTTCCACAATATAAAATCCCCTCCAGACAAGACAGCCCTGCGAAGCTATTGCCAAACCAAATCCCAATCATTGTTATTGAGAAAGCCTCCTGTCAGAAACCAAGGACAAGCCTGGGCTATAACTTCAAAGAATTCGGTTGCAGTCTTAGTTTTTATTCCTGTTCCTTGTGTATTTAACAGCTCTTTTAGTTCTTTGGCCAGAGGAACCTTAGCTGTTGAGTTACCCATGGTACGTACCCTGTCTCTTTAAATTACCTTTAAACCAATCCTCCCCCTTCTACCTTTAGAAGGTGAGCCCCATATGCTTACCCCTACTTTCCGGATCTCGGTGGGAGCCTCCAGATGCCATGTCTGGCTAACGGAGCCGAGTCCAGCAAGGGACGGCGGGGTTAAAAATACACAGGACACCAAGGTTCTTCATCCAGGAGGGAGCGTGTGCGTGCACTTTATTGCCAAATTTGTTCCCCTTATATATCTTTTTAACAGCTGTGGGAAATTACTCAAAAGAGAGGAGGGGAGAGTAATAACTGTGTCCTTGGGTTACCGTCACGTGACCGTCCCCTATCAGGAGGCTCCAACAGGTCAAGATGTTCCCGAGAGACACATATGTGCGAGGCAGATAAACAGGGAACCACAAGCCTGCATCATGGCCTTCTGAGCTGGCCATATTGACATGCATAACAAAGAACTGGGGGTTGAGTCCCCAGGGGCCAGGGCGGGCCTGCTACCAGCAGCTAGGGTCAGCCTGAGGATTAGCATTAGGGTTAGTGTTAGGTTTTGAGTAATGGATAGGGTAGAGCTAGGGTTAGGGCTAGGTTTATGGTTAGAGTCAGGGCTAGGGGTAGGGTTAGGTTTAGGTTTAGTGCAAGGATTAAAGTTGGGCTTAGGTTTAGGGTAAGGGTTAGGACTAGGTTTAGGATTCGAGTAAGGGTTAAAGCTAGGGTTGGGTCTTGGATTATCGCTGGGTTTTGGGTTATGTTAGGGCTCTCCTAGAAGGATACATCTAATACAAGAACTAAGGTTATGATTAGGGCTAGTTTAGGGTTACATTTAAGAATAAGTTTAGTTATAGGATTAGGTTTAGGTTTAGATTGATGTTTTGAACTAGGGTTAGTGTTAGGGTCAGAATCAGGGTAGCGGAAAAATAAACGACCCAGAATAGCAAAAACAATGCTAAGCAGGAAGTGTGAATCAGGCGGTATAGCGATACCAGACTTCAAACTATACTACAGAGCAATAGTAACAAAAACAGCATGGTACTGGTACCAAAACAGTCGGGTGGACCAATGGTACAGAATAGAGGACACAGAAACCAATCCACAAAACTACAACTACCTTATATTTGATAATGGGGCTAAAAGCATGCAATGGAGGAAGGATAGCATCTTCAACAAATGGTGCTGGGAAAACTGGAAATCCATATGCAACAAAATGAAACTGAATCCCTTTCTCTCGCCATGCACAAAAGTGAATTCAAAATGGATCAAGGAGCTTGATATCAAATCAGAGACACGCCGTCTGATAGAAGAAAAAGTTGGCTACGATCTACATACTGTGGGTTCGGGCTCCAAATTCCTCAATAGGACACCCATAGCACAAAAGTTAATAACTAGAATCAACAAATGGGACTTACTCAAACTACAAAGTTTTTTCTCAGCAAAAGAAACAATAAGAGAGGTAAATAGAGAGCCTACATCCTGGGAACAAATCTTTACTCCTCACACTTCAGATAGAGCCCTAATATCCAGAGTATACAAAGAACTCAAAAAATTAGACAATAATAGAACAAACAACCCAATCAACAAATGGGCCAAGGACCTGAACAGACACTTCTCAGAGGAGGACATACAATCAATCAACAAGTACATGAAAAAATGCTCACCATCTCTAGCAGTCAGAGAAATGCAAATCACAACCACCCTAAGATACCATCTCACTCCAGTTAGATTGGCAGCCATTATGAAGTCAAACAACAACAAGTGCTGGCGAGGATGTGGGGAAAAGGGTACACTTGTACATTGCTGGTGGGACTGCAAATTGGTGCAGCCAATTTGGAAAGCAGTATGGAGATTTCTTGGAAAGCTGGGAATGGAGCCACCATTTGACCCAGCTATTCCCCTTCTCGGTCTATTCCCTAAAGACCTAAAAATAGCATGCTACAGGGACACTGCTACATCGATGTTCATAGCAGCACAATTTACAATAGCAAGACTGTGGAACCCACCTAGATGCCCTTCAATAGATGAATGGATAAAAAAATGTGGCATTTATATACAATGGAGTATTACTCTGCATTAAAAAATGACAAAATCATAGAATTTACAGGGAAATGGATGGCATTAGAGCAGATTTTGCTAAGTGATGCTAGCCAATCCCTAAAAAACAAATGCCAAATGTCTATATAAGGAGAGTAACTAAGAACAGAGTAGGGACGAAGAGCAGGAGAAGATTAACATTTAATAGGGATGAGAGGTGGGAGGGAAAGGGAGAGAGAAGGGAAATTGCATGGAAATGGAAGGAGACCCTCAGAGTTATACAAAAGTACATATAAGAGGAAGTGAGGGGAAAGGGAAAAATAATACAAAGGGGAAAAATGAATGTCAGTAGAGGGGGCAGAGATAGTAGAGGGGAGGGGAGGGGAGGAGAGGGGGGATAGTAGAGGATAGGAAATGCAGCAGAACACAACAGACACTAGTATGGCAATATGTAAATCAATGGATGTGTAACAGATGTGATTCTGCAATCTGTATATGGGGTAAAAATGGGAGCTCATAATCCACTTGAATCAAATGTGAAATATGATATATCAAGAACTATGTAATGTTTTGAACAACCAACAATAAAAAAAAAATTAAAAAAAAATAATAAGTTTAGTTATAGAATTAGGTTTAGGTTTAGATTGATGTTTTGAACTAGGGTTAGTGTTAGGGTCAGAATCAGGGTAGTGGTTCATTTTATGGTTAGGGATAGGACTCAAATTAGGGGTAGGCTTAGGGCTAGATGTAGGGTTAGGATTTGGTTTATGTTAAGATTTAGGGTTAGTCCCATGGCTCGGTTTTGTGTTCGGGCTAAAGCTGAAGTTAAGTGTAGTTTTATGATTAGCATTAGTGTTATTGCTACTGATAGGGTGAGTTTAGGCATAGGAGTAGATTTAGATTCATGGTTAATTCTAGGATTAGGACTATGGCTAGTGTTGGATCTAAGATTAGGGCTAGTTCTAAACCTAGCTGTAGCTCTAAAACAAAACTGAGCCCTAGCCCTAACCCTAACACTAACCTAACTGTAATCTCAGACCTGACATTAGACCTAGCCCTAATTCTTGCCCTAACCCTTGCCACAGTCTGGCTGGGAACAAAATCACAAGCCACAAGTAGGAACAAACTTTGTATCTGAACTCCACCAGCACACTCCACATATGGTCTCGGGGTAAAATGCTGAACCACGCCACGTGGCTCCTCCTGGGGACCACTACTCCAACAGGCAAATCCCTCCTCCGGAAATCCCTCCTACTGCACTTCCCCAAGCAATGGGAACTCTCAGGGAGTCCCTCTAGAGCTCCAAAGTAGCAGGCGGTGGCATACATCAGGGGTCAAATATCCAATTGAATGCAGATCTTAACATAATCATATCATCTCAATGGCTTGCTGGCATCACCTTTCAACCAAAACTGCCATGCATCATTCCTACTTGGCTATGGCTCTCAGCATCTCCCCCCTTTTGTTTAATTAAGCAACAAGCAATGTGGCTTAGGGACCGTGCCTGTTAGGTTGTCCAATACAACATAAGGTTCTTACCCATCATCGGATGAGCTGACCTCTAGGCATCAGCCTCCTGTCTCAGGTTGGTGCCACTGCAATTGGATCATACCCGTCACTGACTACCGGTCCAGCATACAGCCAAACTTGTGGATAGGCCTATGCTCCAGTGGGGGGGTGAGGTTCTTTCCCTCACCTCGGTTGGCCCCCAAATTTGGCCTTTGCACCAGTGAGGGTTGAGGTTCTTTGCCTCACCTCTGTTGGCCCCCAAATTTGGCCTTGGTGTCAGTGGGGGGGTGAGGTTCTTTGCCTCACCTCTGTTGGCCCCCAAATTTTAGACCATCAAAAGCAGAAGGGAGGAGGATACAGAAATGCCAAGACACCAAACCAATTGATGGCTCCTTTGGAAAAAATTGAACCACCTGTGACACCATCAGCAAAGCTATGCCAGCACTACCACAATTCGCTGTACCAACAGATAGTTCACAATGTATACAAGTGATAATTTCACAATGTATACAAGGGATACATAGTCCAGGCAAGTTCTGCAAGCAATTCAAAGTGGAGGAAGCTATCAATATGTCCATTTCCTCCCAAAGTAAATTGACTCCTTGATTGAGCATTACTTGTTGAGTTATTATTCTTTGATGCATCAGTTTAATACAGTGTACTGTGATAGCTATGGAAGAAGCTGTAGTTTGGTTTCATCTTTGTCTTCACCGGCACTTGGATGAAGATAGGAATTCTGGCAATTATGCAAAAAAAATTATGTAACATTCCAACAGGTACTAAGAAAACAATTTTCTGAACAATTTATATTATCCTGAAGAGAATTATTAAATATAATGAAAAGGAAAGGTGAAAGTAAACAAACAGATCTGTTAACCTCCTTATTTGTTCACATATTAAAACAATCCTCAACAGCTGTATACCCAATTTAAATTAAACGCTCCCCTTCTGCTTGTAGCAGATTATTTATGGTGTTTGTGTAAAAACCACTATGGTCGTTATTTAAATTAAACAAAAGGGGGGAAATGTTAGGGTCTGTAAAAAAGTCAAGATGGCGCCTGGCATTTTGCCAGAGGGAGTGGTTTGTGAAGTAACGCCAGCGAGCCATTAAGTGTGGAGATTCCTTATTGGTTGAATGCTGTATCTAGTTTATGTTAATTAAGATAAGCTGTGTGGAATGTATATATACCCCCCCCCCGTCGTACAATAAACGGCTCCCACTCCTGCTGTATCAATCTACACAAGTTTGTCGTCACCAGCTGGTTATTTTGCTGCAGCCGGACTGCTGCAACCCTTACACAAAACCTAACCCTACACCTACCCATAACTCTAGCCTTATTTATCCCTAACCCTAAAACTTACACTGACCTTGACTCTGACCCTAACACTAACCCTATTTCAAATCATCACTCTAATCATAAACTAACCCTAACACTAGACCTAACCCTAACCCTAACCATAAAACTAGCCCTAATCGTAACCCTAGTTCTTATAATAGCCATAGCCCTACCCTAACCCTAACCTAATCTAAAACCTAGCCGTAACCCTAATCCTAACACTAGCTTTAACCCTAACCTAGCTCTAAACCTAATCCTAACCCTAGCCTTAATCCTAACCATAACCCTAGCCCTAACTCTAATCCTATCAATTACCTTAACCCTAACCCTAACCCTAATACTAATCCTAGGATAACCATAACTCTATCCATAACCCTAACCCTATTCATTACCATAAACCTAAACTGAACCCTAAACCTAACCATATCCATTATCATAACCATAAACATAATCCTAACCTAATTTGAGCCCTAACCCTAAACCTTAATCTAAACAAACCCTAACCATTAACCTGACCCTAATAATACCCCTATCTCCAAAAGTGAACCTAACACTCAACCTAACCCTTACACTATACATAGCCATAAAACTAACCCTGAAACTATCCCTAACCATAATCCTAGACCTAGCATTAGCCATAGGTCTTATGTTAGCCCTTATGCTAAAAAAATTAAAGCCCTTATTCTGGCCCTAAACCTAGCCTTAATCTGAACCCTAACCCTGTCACTAGGTCTAACCCTTAAGTGAACCTTCACCCTAGACCTTAACCTAGGTATAATATTATAATGAACCTTAAACCTAATTCTAAACCTAGCCCTAAACCAAGGCCTAGCCCTAATACTAAACCTAGCTCTAATCCTAGACCTAATTTAGCCCTAAACCTAAATCTAATCATACGCCTAACCCTAAGACTAATTCTAAATCTTGCCCTAGCCCTAGGCCTAGTTCTAAAATGTCCCCTTAACATGATCCAAAGCCTAGCCCTAACCCTGGTCCCAAACTTAGCCCTAGCCCTAAACCTGTATCTAACCCTCACTCTAAGTATAACCCTAACCTAAAACCTAAACCTCACCCTAACACTAGCCCTAATCCTAATGCTAATTTGAAAACTATCCCTCACCATAGCCATAGCATTCAAGCAAAACTGAGCTACAGCTCTAATCCTAAACCTTAACCTAAACCAAACCCTAACACTATGCCTAGCCCTTACCCTAGCCCTAATTTAAGTCCTAAACCTAACCATACAACTAATAATGACCCTAACTCTGATCCTAAAACTAACCTTAGATCTAAACATCAACTCAACGCTATACCTAACCTGAACAGTAAACCTAGCCCTAACCCTAATCCTAAAACTAGCCCTAATCATAATGCCAGGTCTTACATTAGCAATAGTCCTAACCCTAACACCAAACTTAGCCTTAATCTGAACTCTAACCCTAGCTTTAACCCTAATGCTAACACTAACCCTAACCCTAACCCTAGCTCTAACCTTATCCCGTACCCTATGCCCACCCTCACCCTAATCCTACCCTAGACCTAACCCTAATCCTTAGCCTACCCCAAACCCTAACTCTATTACTAGTCCTGTCCCTAGGCCTCATTCTATCTCTAACCCTAACCCAAACCCTAAGCGTAGCCCTGAACCTTATTCTGACCCTAAAACTAACCCTAGGTCTAAGCCTGACCCTAACCCTAAACCAAACACTAACACTAGCCCTATGGGTAAACGTATACCTAAACCTAACCGTAACATTAACACTAGACCTAAACTTAATCCTAAATATAGCCATAACTCTAGCCATAGCCCTAAACCAAACACCTAGCTCCAGCACTAACAATAACCATTAATCTATCACAATGACTAACACTACCCCTAGAACTAACCCTAGTAAAATTGTGCTCCTAACTCTAAATCCAATGCTAACCTGAATACTGACCCTTACCCTAACACAAACACCAGCTCTAAACCTTATACTAACACAATCCTTCCCTAACACTAGACCTATCCATAACCCTAACCTTAAAACTAGCCATAACCATATTCCTAGTTCTTACATTACCCATACTCCTAACACTAGCCATAAACCTCCTCCCCAAACCTAGCCCTAAATGTAGCTCTAAAACTACCTCTAAGCCTAATCCTAACCTTAGTCCTAGCCCTAACCCTCACACTTGCCTTGCCTAATATCATAGAAATTTGAAGAAAACTAGGGCCACGCTGGAGCTCTCTGAGCAGATGGAAGGCTCGGCTATGTGATTGCTCTCGGTTCAGTGGGAATTCGGAAGTCTCGGCCACACATGAGCTCTCTGCACAGAAGGAAGTCTCAGCTGCACATGTGCTCTTAGCTCAGAAGGAAGTCTCAG
The DNA here is from genome assembly GCF_021218885.2 of Marmota monax. Lineage (NCBI taxonomy): Eukaryota > Metazoa > Chordata > Mammalia > Rodentia > Sciuridae > Marmota > Marmota monax. The sequence continues at coordinate 30,803 of NW_026692729.1, read as the reverse complement.
CCATGTGTGAGCTCTTGGTGCAGAGGGAAGTCTTGGCTGTGGTTTCGCTCTTGACTCAGACAGAAGTCTCCACTGTGCAGGCGATCTCGGTGCAGAGGACAGGTAGCACAGAACACAGAGGCTTTGCTTGTGAGTCACCAGGCAAAGCTCTGGACATGGCCAAAGGTCACCCAAGCACCACCTACCTCACCAAACACCCTACACAGGTAAGAGATGGAATGCATCTTGGAAAACCTTACTCACCATCTGTCAGTGACGGTGGCTACCAGCTCAGTCTGCGGCTGCTCAGGTACCCGGTTTCCAACTCCCCTACCTCCAGCTGTGATAACTCAAGATTTTTCTCCCAAGCTTTTTTTTTTTTTTTGGGGGGGGGAGCAATCAATGCAGAACAGCAAATGTACAGGTACCTGGTTTCCAACTCAGAGATAAATAGTAGGGAGGCTCCAGGCAGAAGCTCAAGCACTCTCAAATTGGCTATCTCCACCACCCTTAGCACAGAGACTCAAGCTAGGAATAGACAACTCAACCTACTGGAAGAAAACAGAGTTCTGAGAGACTTTTCTATTCTCGCTCTTTTCATCTCTTCTCCTCTACCCTTCCCCCTCTGGCCCTCACAATCTCAACATATGTGAAACCAAGAACTTTGGATGAAATTGGACTTTAAGAACTGAATCACCAGAATTTTTTAATATAGAGGAATTGCATAGGCCCACCTCACCCCCTTTTATATTATTTTCATTCTCCCTTTCTTTCTTTCTTGTTTTTTTTTCTTCTTTTTTCTTCCTCCCTCTATCCCACTTTCAACCTCCCAAATTTTAGTATTTATACATAGGGTAATTTTATGAATACTGATAATAAATTTGAATTTATACATTCTTCTATAAATTACCCTTTTCTATTCATTACAGTTCTCCTCCAATTTACTAAGATAGATTATTCTCATACCCTCACTCGTTTCCACCTTAACATAGCATATTACCCCTGATCATCAGTTCTCATCAGTTTATGAAACTAATGACTATATTCTAAATAATAATTGAAGCCAACATCTGTAGATATGGAATCTAAATATAAATGTATTTATAATATTTCTTCTTATGCTTCAGTTTATGGTTAGATTTAGAGTTAGGATTTGATATATGGTTAGGGCTAGGACTAAGGATAGGGCAAGGGTTAGGACTAGGTTCAGGGTTAGGGTTAGGGTTATGGTAAGGTACAGGGTTAGAACTAGTGATAGGCTAGTTTGAGAGAGTTAGTCATAGGGCTAGGGTAGGGTTATGTTTAGGGATAGTGTTAAATTGGGGTTAGGTTTAGTATTAGTTTGAGACCTCAGGTTAGGGTTATAGTTAGGGTTATATGTAGGGTAAGGGAGTGGGTTATAGCTAAGTTTTGGGGTAGGGCGAGGGTTAGTATTAGGGTTAGGGTTAGGGTTAGGTTTAGGGTTATGATTAAGGAAGTCTTAGGGCTAGAATGAAGGCTAGTGTTTGTGTTAGGGTTAGGGCTAGTATTAGGGCTAAGGCTAATGCCACGACTAGGGTTATACTTAGGGATAGATTTAGTGTTAGGTTTATGGCTTGGTCCAGTGTAAGGGTTAGGTTTAGGGTAAGGCTTAGGATTAGATCTAGGGTTATTTTTAGTACCAGGTTCAAATTTAGGGTTTGGTTTATGTTAGAGGTAAGGTTTAGGGCTTGAATTAGCATTAGGTTTAGGGTGAGGGTTAATGACAGAGTTAGGTTTAGGGTTTAGATGTGGTTTAGTGTAATGGATAGGATTAAGGTTAGGCCTAATGTTTAGCATAAGGGTTAGGGTTATCATTAGGGTAATGGATAGGGTTAGACCTAAGATTAGGGCTAGGGATATGTATAGGATTAGGGCTTTTTTTTAGGTTAGGGTTAGGTTTAAGTTTAGGGTTAAAGCTAGATTTAGGACTCGCATTAAGGCTAGGTTTTGGGTGGGGTTATGGCTAGGGTTAAGGATACGTGTAATGTATGAAGTAGGGTTATGGTTAGGACTCGAATTAGGGCTAGGGTTAGGTCTAGGTCTAGTGTTAGGGTTAGGTTTATGGTTATGACAATATTTAGAGCTAGATTTAGTGTTAGGTTCAGAGTCAGTGTCCTTATTACTTTTCAGGTTAGATTTAAGACTGGAATCAGAGATAAGTGTAGGACTACTTGTAAGGTTAGGGTTTGGTTTAGGTTAAGGGTTAGGATTAGGGCTGTGACTCGGTTTTGTTTTAGGGCTAGTGGTATGGTTACGGCTAGTTTTAGGATTAGTTTTAGGGTTAGGGCTAGTGTTAGTGTGAGGTTTAGGCTTAGGTTTAGGGTTAGATTTAGAGTTAGGTTTAGATCTAGGGTTTGAGCTAGGGTGAAAGATAGGGCTAGGGTTAGGGCTAAGTTTAGGGTTAGGTTTAGGGTGATGGTAAGGGATTGGTATAGAACTCGCTATAGGGCTAGGGCGAGAGTTAGAGTTAGTCTTAGGGCAAGGGTTAGTGTTAGGGTTAGGCCTAGGGTTAGGGCTAGGGTTAATAATAGGTTTAGGGTTACAGTTAGGTTTAGGGTAAGGGTTGGGATTACAGCTAGTTTTATGCCTAGCATGAGGGTTATAATTAGGGTAAGTGTTAGGTTTATGATTAAAGTAAAGTTTATGTCTAGGATATGGGCTAAGTTTTGTGTTAGGTGTAGGAGTAGTATTAGAGCTAGGGCAAAAGTAAGATCTAGGGTTACAGTTAGGGATAGTTTAGGGTTAGGTTTATAACTAGGTCTATTTTAAGGGTTAGGTTTATGGTTAGTGTAAAGTTTAGAGCTAGGGTATTATTAGAGTTAGGGTCAGGTTTAGGGTTTTTGTTAGGTTAAGGTTTAGGTTTTGGGCTCGAATTAGCATTATTGTTAAGGATAGTGTAATGATAGGTTTAGGGTTCAGGTTAAGTGTAGGGTAATTTATAGGGTTAAGTTTAGGTATAGTTTTAGGTTTTGGCCTATGGTTAGCATAAGGGTTAGGGTTATCATTAGAGTAATGGTTAGGTTAGAGCTAGGGTTAGGGCTAGGATTATGCTACAGATTAGGTCTAGTCTTAGGCTTAGGCTTAGGGTTAGGGCTATGGTTAGGATTTGGATTAGCTTTAGGGTTAAAGCTAGGGTAGACCTTGGATTAGGGCTAGGTTTTGCAATAGGTTAGGGCTACAGCTAATGTAAGAACTTGTTATGATTCAGGCTAGTTTTAGGGTTAATGTTAAGGCTAGGTATAGTTTTAGGGTTAGGTTTAGCATTGGGGTGGTGTTTAGAGCTAGGGTTACTGTTAGTGTCAGGGTCAGTGTTCAGGTTAGTGTTATGGTTAGAATTAAATCCAGAATTAGGTCTAGGGGAAGAGTTACTGTTTGGCTTAGGCTAAGGTTATTTTTAGGGCTATGTCTAGGTTTTTCATTAGGTCTAGTGTTCGAGTTATGGCTAGATTTATGATTAGGTTTAGGTCTAGTGCTAGTGTTAGGGTTAGGTTTAGGTATAAGTTAACTGGGTGGGTTACTATTAGGGTTCAGTTTAGGGTTAAGTTCAGGTTTAGATCTACAATTAGTTTTAGGGTCAGAATAAGGGTCAGGGTTAGGGTTAGGATTTGGTTTATGGTTAGAGCTAGAATGAGTGCTAGTGTTAGGACTAGTAATGGGATTAGGGTTTTTGTTAGGTTAAGGATTAGGGTTAGCATTAGGGTTAGGGCTTGGAATAGGGGAAGGGTTAGGTTAAAGCTAGGATTAGGGCTCAGATTAGGGCTAGTTTTGTGTTAGGTTTAGGGTTAGGCAACGGCTAATGTAAGAACTAGTGTTACAAATAGGATGAATTCTGGGGTTATGGTTAGGGGTTAAACCTCTAGTGTTAGGATTAGCTTTAAGGTTAGGGTGATATTTAGAGCGAGTGTTAGTGTTAGGTTAATAATCAGGGTCAGAGTTAGTTTTAGAGTTAGGGTTAGGATTCCAAATAAGGCTAGGGTTACTGTAAGGGTTTGGTTTAAGGTTAGGGTGGTGTTTAGAGCAAGAGTGAGTGTTAGGATATGAGTCAGAGTCAGGATTAGTATTCAGGTTAAGGTTAGGACTCAAATTAGGGCTAGGGTTAGGTCTAGGTGTAGTATTAGGATTTGGTTAAGTTAAGATTTAGTTTTAGGGCTATTACTCGGTTTTGTTTTACTGCTAGGGTTAGGGTTAGGGTTAGTTTCATGAGTAGTGTTAGAGTTAGTGCTAGTATTAATGTTAGGCTTAGGCTTAGGATTAGTGTTTGAGTTAGAGTTAGAGTTGGATCTAGGGTTAGGACTAGAAATAAGGATTAGGCAAGTGTTATGCCTAGATTTATGGCTATGTTTAGGGCTAGGGTTAGGGTTAAGTTAAGGGATATGGTTAGAACTAGGGATAGGGCTAGTGTGAGAGTTAGAGTTTGTCTTAGGTCATTGGTTAGTGTTAGAATTATGGATAGGGTTAAATTAGGGCTATGATTAGGGCTAGGGTTACTGTTCAGCTTAGGTCTAGTGTTAGGGTTAGGGTTAGGATTAAGATTAGGGTAAGGGATGGTGTTTTAACTAGGTTTAGTGGGAGGGTGAGTGTTAGAATTAGGTTAGGGCTATGTTTAAGGATAGTGTTATGATTAGGGATAGGTTTAGGGCTAGGATGAGGGCTAGGGTTTGTTTTATGTTTGTGGCTAGGATTAGGGCTAGGGCTAATATCAGGTCTTGGGTTATGGTTAAAGATAGTTTTAGTGTTAGGTTTATGGCTACATGTAGTGTAAGGGTTAGTTTTAGGGTTAGGGTCAGGTTTAGAGCTAGAACTATTTTTACAGTCAGGCTCTGGGTTATAGTTTGGGATAGGTTAAGTTTTAAAGTTAGGGCTCAAATTAGCATTAGGGTTAGTGTTATGTTAATGATAGGGTGAGGTTTAGAGTCTAGGTTTCGGTTAGGGTAATGGAATGGGTTAGGATTAGGGATAGGGTTAGGTTTAAGACTAGGTTTAGCATTAGAGTTAGGGTCCTGTTTATGGCAATGTATAGGGTTAGAGGTAGGTTTAGGGCTAGGGTTATGTTTATGATTAGGGCTAGGGTTAGGGTTAGGATTAGGGTTAAAACTTGGGTTACGGCTCAGATTAGGTCTAGGTTTTGTGTTAACTTAGTGCTAGAGTTAGGGTTATGGCTAATGTAAGGACCAGGTTTATGTTTTGGGCTAAATTTGTGGTTAGAGTTAGGGCTATGTCTAGTCTTAGGTTTAGGTTTAGGATTAGGGCTATGTTTACAGCTAGGGTTAGTGTTATGGTCAGAGTCAGGGTCACGGTTAGATTTATTGTTTGGATTAAAACTCAAATTAGGGCTAGGGTTAGGGTAATGATTAGGTTTTGGTTAAGGTTTACGGTTAGGGATATCGTTCTGTTTAGTTCTAGGGCTAGGGCTAGAGTTATGGCTAGTTTTACGATTAACATTAGGGTTAGGGCTAGTGTGAGAGGTAAAATTAGTGATAGGGCTAAAATTAGATTTAGGGTTTCTGATAGGGTTAAATTAGGGCTAGGATTAGGGCTAGGGTTAGTGTTTAGTTAAGGCCTAGTGATAGGGATAGGGTTAGGTTTAAGTTTAGGATAGTGAATGGTGTTATAGCTAGGTTTAGACGTAGGGTGAGGGTTAGAGTTAAGGTTAGAGCTAGAGTTGGAGTTAAGGTCATGATTAAGGCTAGGTTTAGGACTAGGATGAGGGATAGTGTTCATTTTAGATTCAGGGCTAGGATTAGTGCTAGGGCTAATATCATGTTAGGGTTAGGGTTAGGTTTATGTTTACCATAAAAGTTAGGTTTTGAGCTAGGGTTAGGGCTAGGTTTAGGGTTAAGTCTAGGGATAGGATTACGGTAGGTTTAGGGTTAGGGTGGTGTTTTGAACTTGATGAGTGTTAGGATATAAGTCAGGTAAAGGTTTAATTTTACGATTATGTTTAGGACTTGAATTAGGGCTAGGGTTAGATCTAGGTGTAGTGCTAAGTTTTGGTTTAAGATAAGGTTTGTGTTAGGCCTGTTGCTCGGTCTTGTTTTAGTGCTATGATTCGGGTTAGCGCTAGTTTTATGATTAGCTTTAGGGTTAGGGCTAGGGTTATGGTTAGATTTAGGATTAAGGCTAGATTTAAGGCTAGGATTAGGGCTAGGTTTTGTGTTAGGTTTAGGGTAACAATTAGGGCTAGGACTAATGTCAGGTCTAGGTTTATAGTTACTGGTATTTTTAGGATTACGTTTATGGCAAGGTCAAATTAAAGTGTTACTTTTAGGGAAAGGGTCAAATTAAGATGTGGGGTATTATTAGGGTCAGGGTCAGGCTTTGGTTTTGGGTTAAGTTTTAGTGTTAAGGCTCAAATTAGCATTAAGTTTAGAATTAGGGTTAGGGTAATGGATAGTGTTAGGTTTAGGGTTAGGTTTGGTTTAAGGTAATGGATATGGTTAGGGTTTGTGATAGGTTTAGGGTTATGCCTAGTGTTAGCATTAAGGTTATAGTTATCATTAGGGTAATTTATAGGTTTAGACCTAGGGTTAGTGCTAGGATAATGGTTAGGATTAGGGCTAGAGTTAGCATTAGGGTCAGGGTTAGGGTGAGGGTTACACTTAGGATTAAGTTTAGGGTACAGTTTAGGGTTTGAGCTAGGAATTTTGCTATGGCTAAGATTAATTTATGGTTTAGCCTAGGGTTATGGTCATGGTTAGTGTAACGGTTAGGGCTAGGGTTATCATTAGGGTTAGGGTAATAGGTTTAGATGTCAGGTTAAAGATAGTTTTAGGTTTAGGTTAGCGTTATCTTTAGGTTTAGGATTAGGGTTAGCAATTTGAGCTATCTTAGGTTTAGGGTTAGGGTTAGGTTACATTCACTGCTATTTCTAGGGTTAGGTTTATGTTTAGGGTTAGGGTAGGTTTAGCTTTTGGTCTAGTGTTATTATTAGGGTTAAGTTTAGGGCTAGAGTAATGGATAGGGTTCAAGCTAGGGTTAGGGCTTGGGTTAAGGTTAGGATTAGGGCTGGGATTAGGTTAAGAGTTTGACCTTGGGCTAGTGTTAGTGTTAGATTAAGTGTAAGGGTAAGGAATGAGCTAGGTTTAGGGCTAGGTTAAGGGATAGGTTTACAGTCTGGGCTAGGGTAGGTTTACAGTTAGGTTAAGGGCTAGGATAGCATTACTTTTAGGGTTATTGTTAGTATAATGGATAGAATTAGAGCTAGGGTTTGGGCTATGGTTAGAGTTAGGATTAGGGCTAGAATTAGGGTGAGGTTTAGGGTTTGGGCTAGGGTTATTTTATGTTAAGGTTTAGTGTTTGAACTAGGGTTAGGGCTAGAATGAGGGTTAGGGTTAGGGTTAGGGCTAAGTTTAGGTTTAGAGTTATGCTTTGGGTTATGTTTAGGGCTGTAATTCGGGCTGGGTTTTGTGTGAGGTTAAGGGCTACAGTTAGGTATATGGGTAATGTAAGAGCTAGAGTTATGGTTATGGCTATATTTAGAGTTCATCTAGTGTTAGGGTTAGTTTTTTGGCATAGAATAAGGTTTAGAGCTAGGGTTTTTGTTAGGGTAAATGTCAGGTTTCAGGTTAGGATTAGGTTTAGGGCATGGTCCAGAATGAGGACTAGGGTTAGGTCTAGGGGTAGAGTTAGTGTTTGGTTTAACTTAAGGGTTATTGTTAGGGCTAATGCTAGGTTTATGGCTATATTTAGGATTAGGTTTAGGTCTAGTGCTAGTGTTATTGTTAGGTTTAGGTTTAGGGTTAATGGTAGGGCTAGTGTTAGTTTTCAGATAAGGGTTAGGGTCAGGTTTGAACCTAGGTTTAGTGTTAGGGTCAGAATAAGGGTCAGGGTTAGAGTTAGGGTTTGGGTTAAGTTTAGAGCTAGAATGAGGTTTAGGATTAGGACTAGTAATAGAGTTAGGGTTTGGGGTAGGCATAGAATTAGGGTTAGGACTAGGGTAGCAATAGGGTGAGGTTTGACTAAGTGTAAGAAATAGAGTTAAAACTAGGATTAGGACTAGGGATAGGGTTAGGGTTAGGGCCAGGTTTAGGATTAGGGTTAAAACTAGGGTTAGGCCTTGGATTTGCTAGGGCTAGGTTTTGTGTTAGGTTTAGGACTATGGCTACTTTAAGAACTGGCATTACGTTTAGGGCTAGTTTTAGTGTTAGGTTTAGGGCGAGGTCTAGTGTGAGGAATAAGTTTAAGGATAGGCTGATGTGTAGAGCTAGGTTTAGTGTTAAGGTCAGAGTCAGTGTTTGTATTAGTTCTAGGGTTAGGGTTAGGATTCGAATTAGGGCTACGTTTAGGGCTAGCTGTAGTGTTAGGTTTTGCTTTAGGTAAAGGTTTAGGTTCAGTGAAATGGCACGGGTTTCTCTTGATAGCTAGGGCTTCGGTTGGGGCTAGTTTTCAAATTAGCGTTAGGGTTACAGCTAGTGTTAGTGTGTGGTTTAGACTTAGGGTTAGGGTTATATTTAGAGTTCGGGTTATTTCTAAGTTTAGGGCTACAGAGAAGGGTAGGTCTAGGGTTAGGGCTAGGATTTGAGTTATTATGAGTGATAGGGTGCTCCATATGCACACAACACCCCCCCACACACACACACACACTGTTTTTTTCATAACTCACTTCTTTTTTTAAATATATATATATACTTTTAGTTATACATGGACACAATATCTTTGTTTATTTTTATGTGGTGCTGAGGATCGAACCCAGAGCCTCACATGTATGAGGCAAGCACTCTGCCACTGAGCCACAATCCCAGCCCTCATGAGCATGAGGAAAAGACTAACATTAAACAGAGACGAGTGGTGGGAGGGAAAGGGAGAGAGAAGGGAAACTATATGGAAATGGAAGGAGACCCTCATTGTTACACAAAATTACATATAAGAGATGGTGAGGGGAAAGGGGGAAAAAAGGGAGAGAATTGAATAACAGCAGATGGGGTAGAGAGGGAAGATGGGAGGGAAGGGGAGTGGGATAGTAGGGGATAGGAAAGGTAGCAGAATACAACAGTCACTAATATGGCATTATGTAAAAATGTGGATGTGTAACCAATGTGATTCTGCAACTTGTATTTGGGGTAAAAATGGGAGTTCATAACCCACTTGAATCAAATGTCTGAAAGATGGTATGTCATGAGCTATGTAATGTTTTGAACAACCAATACAAAAAATCTTAAACTAAAAAAGAAATAAGGGATAGGGTTGGAAATAGGGCTAGGGCTAGGGCGAGAGTTAGAGTTAGTGTAAGGATTAGATTTAGTGCCAATGTTAGGGGTCGGTTTAGGGTTAGGGCCAGGTTTAGACCTATGGTTAGTGTTAGGGTCAGATTAAGGGTCAGGGTTAGTGTTAGGGTTTGGGATAGTGATAGAGCTAGATTGAGGATTAGGGTTAGGACTAGTAATAGAGTTAGGTTTTGGGTTCGACTAAGAATTAAATTTAGGACAAGGGTAGCTTTAGGGTTATAGTTTGGCTTAGGGTAAGGGATACGGTTAGCACTAGTGTTAAGACTAGGGTTAGGGTTAAGGTTATGGCTAGGGTTAGATTTAGGATTAGGGTTAAAGCTAGGGTTAGAGCTTGGGTTAGGTCTAGGCTAGGTTTTGTGTTAGCTTTAGGGCTATGGCTAATGTGAGAACTAGGGTTACAATTAGGGCTACTTTTAGGGTTAGTGTTACGTCTAGGTTTAGTTTTGGTTAGGTTTAGGGTTAGGGTTATGTTTAGGGTAATGGATAGGTTAGGGTTAGAGAATGTGTTAGGGTTAGGCCAAGGGTTAGCATTAGGGTTAGGATTAGGGTAACGGTTAGGGTAATGGATAAGGTTAGAGCTAGAGTTAGGGCTAGGGTTATGGTTAGTGTTAGTGTTGGGGTTAGTGTTAGGTTTAGGGATAGTGCAAGGATTAAAGTTAGGGTTAGGTTTAGGGTAAGGGTTAGGACTTGGTTTAGGTTTATAGTTAGGTTTAAAGCTAGGGTTGGGGCTTGCATTATGGCTAAATTTTGGGTAACATTAGTGCTAGTATTAGGGATACAGCTCATGTTAGTACTAGAGTTATGATTAGGGGTAATTTTAGGGTTATGGTTAGGGCTAAGCCTAGTTTAATGGTTAGGTTTAAGTTCACAGTGATGTTTTGAGCTAGGGTTAGTGTTAGGTTCAGAGTCAGGGTCAGGGTTAGTTTTAGGGTTGGGGATAGGATTCGAATTAGGGTAGGCTTAGGGCTAGATGTAGGGTTAGGTTTTGGTTAAGGTTAAGGGTTAGGGTTAGTGTTATGGCTCCTTATGTTTTAGGGCTAAGGATAAAGTTAAGGGTAGTTTTACAATTAATCTTAGTGTTATTTCTAGTGATAGGGTGAGTTTAGGCTTAGTGGTACATATAGAGTTATGGTTAATTCTAAGGTTAGGGCTATGACTAGAGTTAGGGCTAAGGTTAGGTCTAGTGTTTGGGTTACAGTAAGTGATAGGGTTAGAACTAGGAGTAGAGCTAAGGCGATAGTTAGAGTTAGTCTTAAGGCTAGGGTTAGTGTTAAGTTTAGGGCTAAATTAGTGCTAGGAATATGTCTAGGATTGGTGTTAAGGTTAGGCCTAGTGTTAGGGCTATGTTTAAGATTAGGTTTATGTTTAGGGTTAGGTTTAGGGGAAGGGATGGGGTTATAGCTAGGTGTAGGGCTAGGGCAATGATTAGAATTAAGTTAAGGTCTAGGGTTAGGTTTGTGTTAGAATTAAGGCTAGATTTTGGGTTAGGATGAGGGCTAGGGTTTGTGTTAGGGTTAGGGCAAGTTTTAGGGATTGGTATAATGTCAGGTTTAGGGTTATGGCTAGGGATAGTTATAGGGTTCGGTTCATGGCTAGATCTAATGTTAGGTTTAGGGTAAGGCCCAGGTAAAGAGTAAGGTGCATTTTTAGGGTAAGGGTCAGGTTTTGTGTTTGTGTTAGGTTAATTATTAGGGTTAGGGCTCAAATTAGCGTTAGGGTTAGAATTAGGGTTAGGTTTATTGGATAGGTTTAGATTTAAGATTCAGGATAAGATTAGGGTAATTGGTAGGGTTAGGGTTAGTGATAAGGTTAGGGTTAGGCCTTGGGTTAGCATTTGGGTTAGGGTTATTGTTAGGGTAATGAACAGCATTAGATCTAGAGTTAGGGCTAGGGTTTTGGATAGGATTAGGGCTAGAGTTAGGGTTAGGGATAGGACTAGGATTAGAGTTTGGGTTTGGTTTAGGGTACAGGTTAGGTTTTGAGCTAGGGATAGTGCTAGGGTGAGGATTAGGTTTAGGATTATATCTAGGGTTAGATTTACGGTTAAGGTTAGGGTTAGTTTTAGGGTTAGGGCAAAGGTTATCTTTAGAGTTTGGTTAATGTTTAGGGTTAGATGTTGGGTTAGTTTTAAGGGTAGTTTTAGGTTTAGGGTTTGTGTTATTATTAGGACTAAGATTATCATTTGAGTTAGGGTAATGGATAGGGTTAGATGTCAGGTTAGGGTAAGGGGTAGTTTTAGGTTTAGGGTTAGTGTTAGGATTTGGGCTAGGGTTAGAGTTTGATAAGCGTTAGGGTTTTATCTAGGGTTAAGGCTAAGATGAGGGTTGGGTTTAGGGTTAGGTCTAGGATTAGGTTTAAAATTAGGATTAGAGCTAGTGTTATCATTAGGGTTAATGTTCTGTTTAGGGTATTGGATAAATTTAGAGATAGTATTAGGGCTAGTGTTAACATTATGATTAGGGCTAGGATTAGGATTTGGTTCAGGGATAGGGCTAGGGTTATGTTTAGGGTTCAGTTTTGGGTTTTATCTAGGTTTAGGGTTATCATGAGTGTTAGGCTTACGGTAAGGGATAAGGTTATGTTAGGGTTAGGGTTACACTTTGGGCTAGATTTAGGCCTAGGATTAGGGCTAGGTTTTGTGTTAGGTTTAGAGCTAGTTTTAGTGCTATGGTAATGTAAGGGTTATGTTTACGGTTACGGTTAGTTCTAGTGTTAGGTTTAAGTTTCGGTTAGCGTCAGTTTTATAGCTAGGTTTAGTGTTATGTCAGGGTCTGTGTTTGGATTAAGGTTAGGGTTAGGGCTAGAGCCAGAATTAGGATTGGTTAGGTCTAGAGGTAAGGTTAGTGTTTGGCTTAGGTTAAGGGTTATCATTTGAGCTAGGGCTGTTTTTTGTTTAGGTCTTGGTTAAAGATATGGCTAGATTTATGATTAAGTTTAATCTAGGTCTAGTATTAGGGTTACGTTTAGATATAGGGTTATGGGTAGGGCTAGTGTTAGGGTTTGGTTTAGGTTCAGGGTCAGAATAAGGGTCAGGATTACGGTTAGAATTTGTGTTAGGGTTATAACAAGAATGAGGGCTAGGGTTAGGACTAGTAATAGGGTTAGGGTTTGGGTTAGACTAAGGACTAATTTTAGGACTAGGGTTAGCATTAGGTTTGGGGTTTGGCTAGGGTAAAGTATAAGGTTAGTTCTAGCGTTAGAGCTATGGTTCGGGTTAGGGTTAGGGATAGTGTTAGGGTTAGGGTTAGGGTGAAAGCTAGGTTTAGGTATCGGATTTGGGCTAGGGATGCGTTAGCATTAGGTTTAAGGTTACGGCTAATGTATGATCTAAGTTTATGATTAGAACTAGTTTTAGAATTAGGGTTAGGACCAGGTCTAGTGTTAGGTTAAGGTTTAGGTTTAGGGTGATGTTTAGAGTTAGGGTTAGTGTTAATGTCAGAGACAGGTTTAGGGGTAGATTTAGGGTTAAATTTAGAACTCAAATTAGGGCTAGGCTTAGGGCTAGATATAAGGTTAAGGTTTGGTTTAGGTAAAAGTTTAGGGTTATTGTTATGGCTCAGTTTGGTTTTAGGTCTAAGCCTATGTTTAGAGCTTGTTTTAGGATTCACTTTAGGGTTAGGGCTAGTGTTAGGGTAGGTTTAGTTTTAGAATTAGGGTTAGATTTAGAGTTAGGTTTAGATCTACGGTTAGGGCAAAATGTAAGGTTAGGGCTAGAGTTAATGTAGGCTATGACTAGGAATAAGATTATGGTAAGTAATTGAGTTAGAATTAGGGCTAGGGCTAGGGCGAGAGTTGTAGTTGTAGTTGTAGTTATTCTTAAAGCTAGGATTCAGGTTATGTTTAGGATTAGGACTAGGTTATAACTAGGTTTAGGGCTAGGGAAAGTGTTAGAATTAGGGTTAGGGTTATGATTAAGGCTAAGTTTTATTCTAGGATAAGAGATAGTGTTTGTGTTTGGGTTAGGGCTAATATTAGGGCTAGGGCTATTGTCAGGTTTAGGGTTACATTAGAGATAGGTTTCGGTTTATGTTTATGGTTAGGTCTAGTGTAAGGTTTAGATTTATGGTAAGGGTCAAGTTTAAAGCTATGTGTATTATTAGGGTCAGTATTTGGCTTAAGGTTTGGTTTAGGTTTAGGGCTCGAATTAGCATTAGGGTTAGAGTTAGGGTTAGGGTAATGAATAGGCTTAGGATTAGGGTTCAGGTTAGTTTTAGGGCAATGAATAGGTTTAGGGATTGCGATAGGGTTAGGGTTAAGACTAGGATTAGCATCAGGGTTAGGATTGTGGTTAGCGTAGTGGATAGAATTAGAGCTAGGTTTAGGGCTAGGCTTATGGTTATGATTAGGGTTAGGGTTACGGTAGTTGATATAATTAGAGCTATGTTTAGGGCTATGTTTAATGTTAGGATTAGAGCTAGTTTTAGGTTTTGGATTGGGATATGGCTAGGGTTATGTTAAGGGTAAATGTTAGGCTTTGGGCTAGGGTTAGGTCTAAAGCGAGGCTTAGGCTTAGGGTTAGGTCTAGGGTTGGGTTTAGGTTTACACTTAGGGCTGTGTTCAAGCCTAAAATTAGAACTAAGTTTTGTGCTAGTTTAGGCCTAGGGTTAGGGCCATGGGTATTGTAAGAGCTAGGGTTATGATTAGGGCTAGTTTTAGTGTTAGGGTTATTGCTAGGTCTAGTGTTAGGATTAGGTTTGGTTTAGAGTGAGCTTTGGAGCTAGGATTATGTTAGGGTCAGGGCCAGTGTTCAGGTTAGAGTTAGTGTTGGGTCTAGTGCCAGAATTAGGACTAGGGTTAGGTCTAGTGGTATGGTTAGTTTTTGAATTAGGTTAAGGGTTATTGTTAGGGCTAGGGCTAGATTGTTGTTCAGGTCTAGGGCTAGAGATATGGCTAGATTTAGGATTAGGTTTAAGTCTAGGGCTAGTGTTAGGTTTAGGTTTAAGTATATGATTACTGGTAGGGGTAATGTTAGGGGTCAGTTTAGGGTTAGGGTCAGATTTATACCTGCTGTTAGTATTAGGGTCAGAATAACAGTCAGGGATAGGGTTTTGTTTTGGTTAGGGTTAGAGCTGGAATTAAAGTTAGGGGTAGGCCTAGTAATAGGGTTAGGGGTTGGGTTATGCTAGAATTAGCGTTTGGACAAGGGTTAGCTTTAGGTTTAGGGTTTAGCTTAAGGTAATGGACAGGGTAAAAGCTCAGGGTTAGATCTAGGGTTAGGGTATGGATTAGGGGTAGTTTTAGGGTTAGGGTTAAAACTAGGGTTAGCGCTCGGCTTAGGGCTTGGTTTTGGGTTAGGTTGGAGCTAGTTTCAGGCCTACAACTAATGTATAAACCAGGGTTATGATTAGGACTACTTTTTGGGTAAGTGTTATGGCTAGATCAAGTGTTAGGATTAGGGTTACCATTTTCGTGATGTTTAGAGCTGGAGTTAGTGTTAGGTTCAGGTTCAGTGTTCGGGTTATAGTTAGGGTTAGTGTTAAACCCAGAATTATCACTAGAGTTAGGTCTAGGGGTAGGATTAGTGTTTGTGTTAGGTTAAGGTTTATCATTAGGGCTAGGGCTAGTTTTTTATTTAGGTCTAGGGCTAGAGATATGGCTAGAGTCTAGATTATGTTTAGGTCTAGGGCTAATGTTAGAGTTAGGTTTAGGTATACGTTTATTGCTAGTGGTAGTGTTAGGGTTTGGTTTATGGTTAGGTTCAGGTTTAGACATACAGTTACTGTTAGGGTCAGAATAAGTGTCAGGGTTAGGTTTAGGGTTTGGGTTATGGTTAGAGCTAGAATGGGGGCTAAGTTTAGGACTAGTAATAGGGTGACGGTTTCGCTTAGGCTAAAGATTAGGGTTAGGTTTATGGCTATGTTTAGTGTGTTAGGTTTCAGGTAGGGGTCAAATTTAGAACTAGGAGTATTATTAGGGTCAGCTTCAGGTTTAGGGTTTTGTTTAGTTTAGGGTTTAGGGTTAGGGCTCAAATTAGCATTAGGGTTTGGTTTAGGGTAATGATAGTGTTTGGTTTAGGGTTCAGGTTAGATTTAGCATAATGGATAGGGTTACAGTTAGGGATAAGGTTAGATTTAGGCCTAGGATTAGCATTATAATTAGGGTTATGTTTAGGGTAATTGATAGGGTTAAGCTAAATTTAGGGCTAGGGTTATGGATAGGATTAGGGTTAGGGTAAGTGTTAAGGTTATGTGTTTGTTTTGTGTTAAGTTTAGGGGTAGAATTACGGCTAGGGCAAATGTCAGGTCTAGGATTTTGGCTAGCGATAGTTTTAGGGTTAGGTTTATGTCTGGTCTAGGATTAGGTTTCATGGTAGGTTCAGGGTTAGAGCTATGTATATTATCATGGGAAGGGGCAGAGTTAAGGTTTGCATTGTGTTAAGGTTTAGATTTAAGGCTTGAATTAGCATTAGTGTTAGAGTTAGGGTAATGATAGGTTTAGATTTAGGGTTCAGGTTAGGTTTAGGTTAATGACATAGGTTAGGGTTAGGGATAAGTTTAGGGTTAGGCTTAGGGTTACCATTAGAGTTATGGTTATGATTAGGGTAATGGATAGGGTTAGAGCTAGTGATAGGGCTAGGGTTATGGTTAGAATTCTGGCTAGGTTTAGGGTAAAATTTAGGACTATGTTGTGGGTTAGGGTTAGATTTAGGGTTAGGTTTAAAGCTAGGGATAAGGCTCAGATTAGGGCTTGATTTTGGTTTTGGTTAGGGCTAGGATTAGGACTATGGTAATGTATGAACTAGTGTTGCAATTAGTGCTAGTTTTAGGGTTAGGGTTAGGGCTTGGTCTAGTGTTACGGTTAGGTTTAGGGTTAGAGTGATGTTTAGAGCAAGGGTTATTGTTAGGGGTAGTGTCAGATTCAGGGTTAGTTTGGGGTTAAGTTTAGAACTCAAATTATGGCTAAAGTTAGTAGTAGTTTTACCACTAGGGTTTGGTTTAGGTTAAGGGTTAGGGATATACCTTGGTTTTGTTTTAGGGCTAGGGCTACAGTTATGGCTAGATTATGGATTAGTATCAGGGTTAGGGCTAGTGTTAGGTTGAGGTTTAGGCTTAGGGTGAGGGTTACTTTTATAGTTAGTGTTAGGGTTATGGCTAGGTCTATCGGTAGGTCTAGGTTGTGAGTTAGTGTCATGTTTAAAGCTAGGTTCAGTGTTAGAATTAGGGTCAGTTTTGGGGATAGGGTTAGCGTTAGGTTTAGAGCCAGAATTAGGACTAGGTTTAGGTCTAGGGGTAGAGTAAGTGTTCGGTTTAGGTTAAGGGTTTTGTTAGTGCTAGTGCTAGGTTTTTGTTTAGGTCTAGGGCTAGATTTATAGCTATATTTAGTATTAACTTTGGGTCCAGGTCTAGTGTTAGGCTTATGCATAGGTGTAGGTTTACCAGTAGGTCTAGTGTTAGGGTTTGGTTTATGGTTAGGGTCAGGTTTAGACCTAGGGTTACTGTTAGGGTCAGATGAGGGTCAGGGATAGGTTTAGAGGTAGAATGAGGGTAGGGTTAAGACTAGAATTATGGTTAGAGTTTAAGTTAGGCTAAGGATTATATTAAGATTAGGGTTAGCATTTGGGTTAGGTTTTTGCTTAGTGTAAGGAATGGGGTTAGAGTTAGGGTTAGAGCTAGTGTTAGGGTTAGGGTTAGGCCTAGTATTATGGTTAAAGCTAAGTTTAGGGCTCGGATTAGGTGTAGAATTTGTTAGGGTTAGGGCTACATTTAGGACAATGACTAACGTATGAACTCGGATTATGATTAAGGCTAGTTTTACGGTTAGGTTAAGGCTAGATATAGTGTTAAGGTTAATTTTAGGTTAGGGTGGTGTTTAGAGCTAGGATTAGTGTTAGGGTCAGTGTCAGGGTCAGGGTTAGTTTTAGAGTTGGTTTTAGGGTTAGTTGTAGGGTTAGGGTTTGATTTAAGTTAAGGGTTCAGATTAGGGCTATGGCTTGGTTTTGGTTTATGGCTAGGGCTAGGGATAGGGCACGTTTTAGGATTAGCATTATGGTTAGGGATAGTGTTAGGGTTTGATTTAGGCTTATTTTAGAGTTAAATTTAGAGTTAGGTTTAGATTTAGACTTAGGCTTAGATCTAGGGTTAGGATTAAGTTTAAGGATTAAACTAGGGCTAGGGCTAGGGCAAGAGTTTGAGTTAGTTTTATGGCTATGTTTAGGGTTAGGTTAGGATTAAATAAAAGCTAGGATTAGCACTAGGCTTTGTGTTAGGCCTAGGTTTAGGGTGAGGGTTAGAGTTAGGTTTAGGGTTATGGTTAGTTTTGTGGTATAGGATGAGTTTATATGTAGGTTTAGGGCTAGGATGAGGAATAGAACTAGGGTTAGGGCTCGGGTTATGGTTCAGGCTAGGATTAAGCCTAGGTTTAGTGCTAGGATTTTGGCTAGAGATAATTTCAGGTCTAGTGTTATGGTTAAAAATAGTTTTAGGTTTAGGTTTATGGCTACATCTAGTGTAAGGGTTAGGTTTAGGGTGAGGTTCAGGTTTAGAGCTAAGGGTACTCTTAGGGTCAGGGTCATGATTAGTGTTTTGGATAGGTTATGGTTTAATATTAGGACTCAAATTAGCATTAGATTTAGGATTAGGGTGAATATAGTGTTAGGTTTAGGTTTTAGGTTAGGTTTAGGGTAATGTATAGGGTTAGGATTAGTGATATGGTTAGGTTTAGGCCCAGGTTTAGCATTAGGGATAGGGTTATGGTTAGGGTAATGGATAGGGTTAGAGATAGGGGTACAGCTAGGGTTATTGTTATGATTATTGATAGGGTTATTCTTAGGGTAAGGGATAGGGTTAAATCTAGGTTTACAGCTAGGGTTATAGTTACGATTAGTGATAGGATTAGGGTTAGGGGTAAATTTAGGGATAGTGCTTGGAATAAGGCTATGTTTTGGGTTAAGTTAATTCTAGGTTTAGGTAACAGCTAATGTAAATACCTGGTTTGAGATTAAAGCGAATTTTATGGTTAGGGTTAGGGCTAAGTCTATGTTTAGGTATAGGGTTAGGGTGATGTTTAGAGCTAGGGTTAGTGTTAAGGTCAGAGTCAGTGTCAGGGTTACATTTAGCATTAGAACTCGAATTATGGATAGAGTTATGGCTAAGTGTAGGGTTAGGGCTTAGTTTTTTTAAGGGTTAGGGTTAGGTCTATGGCTTGGTTTTGTTTTAGGGCTAGGATTAGAGCTAGTTTTAGGATTAGCCTTAGGGTTAGGGCTAGTGTTAGGTTTAGGTTTAGGCTAAGGTTTATTGTTAGATTTAGATTTAGGGTTAGATCTAGGGCTGCTGCTAGGTCTATGAATAGGGCTAGTGTTAGACCTATGGTTTGGGCTAGGATTAGGTTTCCAGTAAAGTATAGGGTTAGAACTAGGGTTAGGACTCAGGTGATAGTTAGAGTTAGTCTTTGGGCTAGGGTTAGGGTTAAGGTGGTTAAGGTTAGGGATGGGGCTAAATTAGATCTAAGATTAGGGATAGAGGTAGTGTTAGAGTTGGGCCTAGCTTTATGGTTAGGGTTATAATTAAGGCTATGTTTAGGGCTAGGATAAAAGCTAGGGTTTGTGTTAGGGTTAGGGCTAGTATCATGGCTAGAACTAATATCAGGTCTAGGTTTATGCTTAGGGAGAGTTTTGAGGTTAGTTTTATGGCTAGGTGTAGTGTAAGGGTTAGATATAGGGTAAGAGTGAGGTTTAGAGCTAGGGAAATTATTAGGGTCAGTGTCAGGGTTAGGTTTAGGTTTGAGATTAGGGTTAGGGCTCGAATTATCATTAGAGTTAGGGTTAGGGTAATGATTGTATTAGGTCGAGGGTTCAGGTTAGGTTTAGGGTAATTGATAAGTTTGGGGATATTGATACGTTTAGGGTTAGGCCTAAGGTTAACATTAGGTTAAGGGTTATGTTTAGGTTAAAGATACAGTTAGACTTAATTTGAGGGCAAGTGTTATGGATAGAATTAGGTCTTGATTTAGGGTTAGGGTGAGGTTTAGAACTAGGGTTAGGTTAAGGTTATGTTTAGTTTAAGGCTTTGGTTTTGAGCTATGGTTAGGGCTAGGCTCAATGTTAGGTTCAGGATTAGGTCTAGGGATAGGATTACAGTAGGTTTTGGTTTAGGGTTATGGTTAGGATTAGACCTAAGATTAATGGTAAGGTCAGTAGAAGGGTCAGGGTTAGTATTAGGGTTTTAGATAGGGTTAGATCTAGAATGAGGGCAAGGGTAAGGGCTATTAATAAGGTTAGTGTTTTGGTTAGCCTAAGGATTAGGGATAGGTCTAGGGTTACCCTTAGGTTTAAGGTTTTGCTTAAGTAAGTGATTAGTTTAGAGCTTGGTTATTGTTAGAGTTAGGGTTAAAGCTAGGTGTAGGACTCGGATTAGGCCTAGGTTTTGTGTTAGGGATAGTGCTACGGTTAGGGCAATGGCTAATGTAAGAACTAGGGTTACCATTACGGTTAGTTTTTGTGTTAGGGTATGGGTTAGTTTTAGTGTTAGGGTTATGTTTAAGGTTAGGGTGATATTTTTAGCTAGGGTTCGTGTTTGAATAGGAGTCAGGTTGAGGCTTAGTTTTAGGGTTAGAGTTAGAACTCAAGTTAGGGCTAGAGTTATTGTTAGGGTTCAGTTTAAGGTGAGGGCGGTGTGTAGAGCTAGGGTGAGTGTTAGGATATGAGTCAGCATCAGGGTTGGTTTTAAGCTTTGTGTTAGGACTCAAACTAGGGCTAGGGTTAGGTCTAGTAGTAGTGTAAGAGTTTGGTTTAAGTTAAGGTTTAGAGTTAGGGCTAACACTCGATTTTGTTTTAGTCCTATGGTTAGGGTTAGGGCTAGTGTTAGTGTTAAGCTTAGGCTTAGTGTTAGGGTTAAATTTGGAATTAGGGTTAGACCTAGGGTGAATGCTAGAACTAAGGATAGGGCAAGGGTTATGGCTATGTTTAGGGTTATGGTAAGGGATAGGGTTAGAACTAGGGATAGGGCTAGGGCGAGAGTTAGTCTTTGGGCTAGGGTTAGGGTTAGGGATAGGGCTAAATTAGGGCTAGGTTTACTGTTTAGTTTAAGCCTAGATTTAGGGTTAAGTTTAGGGTTAGGGTTAGAGTTTAGAGTTAGCGTTTACAGTTTAGGTTTTGCATTTGGGTAAAGTTTTTGGTAATGGATGGCTTTATAGCTAGGTTAAGAGGTAGGATGAGGGTCATAATTAGGTTTAGGGCTGTGGTTAGGTTTAGGGTTATGACTAAGCCTAGGTTAAGGGCTAGGATGAGGGCTAGGGATTTTTTGGTAAGGTTAGGGCTAGGATTAGTGCTAGGGCTAATTTCTGTTCCAGAATTATGGTTAAAGATAATTTTAGGATAAGGATTATGGGTACATCTAGTGTAAGGGTTATGTTTGGGTTTAGCATCAGGTTTAGAGCTAGGGTATTATTAGGGTCAAGTTCTGGGTTAGGGTGTGGGATAGGTTAAGGTTTAAAGTTAGGGCTTGAATTAACATTAGGGTTAGTGTTATGGTTATGATAATGGATAGAGTTAGAAATCAGTTTAGGGCTAGGGTTATGGTTATCATTAGGGCTAGGTTTTGGGTTAAGTTAGTGCTAGGGTTAGGTTTACGGCTAATGCAAGTACTAGGGTTATGCTTACATCTAATTTTAGAGTTTTGGGGCTAGGTTTACTGTTAGGTTTAGTTTTAGGTTTAGGGTGATGTTTAGACCTCAGCTTAGTGTTATGGTAGTTTAAGGGTCAGGGTTAGTTTTAGGTTTTGGCTTAAAACTCGAATTAGGGCTGGGGTTAGGGCTAGGTTTAGGGTTAGGGCTTGGTTTAGGTTAAGACTTATGGTGAAAGCTTTGGCTCAGTTTGCTTTTAAGGCTAGGATTAGGATTAGTGAAATTTTTTAGGATTAGTGTTAGTGTTAGGGCTAGTCTTAGATTTAGGCTTAGGCTTCGGTTTAGGGTTAAATTTAGAGTTAGGTTTTTATCTAAGTTTAGTGCTAGGGCTAAGGATAGGGCAACGGTTAGGACTAGAATTTGGGATAGGTTTAGATTTATGGGAAGGGAGAGGATTAGAATGAGTGATAGGGCCAGTGTGAGAGTAACAGTTATTCTTAGGGCTAGGGTTAGAGTTAGGTTTAGGGATATGGCTAAATTATGGCTAGGGTTAAGGTTAGGGATAGGGTTAGAGCTAGTTTTAGAATTAGCATCAGGGTTTGGGCAATTTTTAGGCTTAGGCATCGAGTTAGGGTTAGATTTAAAGTTAAGTTTCCATCTAGTGTTAAAGCTAGGGCTAAGGATAGGGCAATTGTGATGAAAAGGGTGAGGTTTAGAGTTAGGCTTACAATTAGGGTAAGAGTTGTGCTTTTGGATAGGTTTAGGGTATGCAAGGTTTATTATTAGGGTTAGGGCTAGAGTTAGGGTTAGGGTTATGATTAAGGCTAGGTTTATAGCTCGGATGAGGATTAGGGTTTGTGTTAGGTTTAGAGATAGTATTATGGCTAGGGCTAATGTCAGGTCTAGGATTATAGTTAGGGCTAGATTTAGTGTTAGGTTTATGGCTTCATCCAGTGTAAGGATTAGGTTTAGGTTAAGATTCAGATTTATATCTAGGGTTATATTTAGGGTCAGGGTCAGATTTAGGGTTTGGGTTATATTAGGGTTTTGGTTTAGGGTAATGACAGCATTAGTTCTAGGGTTTAGGTTTGGTTTAGTGTAATGGATAGGGTTAGGGTTAGGCCTAGGGTTAGCTTAAGAGTTACGGTTATTTTTAGCCTAATGGATAGGTTTAGACCTAAGGTTAGGGCTAGGGTTATGTATAGGATTAGGGCTAGTTTTGGGTTAGGCTTAGGTTTAAGTTTAGGGTTAAAGCTAGGTTTACTACTCGGTTTAAAGATAGGTTTTGGGTTAGGTTAGGGCTAGGGTTAAGGCTATGACTAATGTACGAAGTAGGGTTATGATTAGCACTAGTTATAAGGTTAGGGTTAGGGCTACGCCTAATGTTAGGTTGAGGTTTATGGTGATGATGATGTTTAGAGCCAGGGTTAGTGTTAGAATAAGAGTCAGTGTCAGAGTTAGTTTCGGGGTAGGGTTAGGACTAGAATTAGGATATGGTTAGGGCTAGGTGTAGGTTTAGGGTTTGTTGTAGGATAAGGGTTTGGGTTAAGGCTATGGCTCGGTTTTGTTTTAGGGATAGGGCTAGTGTTAGGGCTAATTTTAGGATTACCATTAGCATTAGGGCTAGTGTTAGGTTTAGGTTTAGGTTTAGGCCTAGGTTTAGGGCTAGATTTAGAGTTATGGTTAGATCTAGGGTTATGGCCAGGGCCATGAATAGGGCTAGGGTTAGAGCAAGGGTTAGGGCCAGGATTAGGGTTCTAGTAAGGGATAGGTTTGGTACTAGGGTTAGGGTGAGATTTAGAGTTAGAGTTAGTCTTTGGGCTAGGATTAGGATTAGGGTTAGGGATAGGGCTAAATTAGGGCTAAGATTAGGGCTAGGGTTAGAGTTATGTTTAGGCCTAGGTTTTGAGTTAGGGATAGAATTAAGGCTATGTGTAGGGCTAGGATAAGGGCTAGGGTTTGTTTTAGGGTTAGGGCTAGGATTATGGCTAGGGTTAATATCATGTCTAGGGTTAAGATTAGGAATAGTTTTAGGGTTAGTTTTATGGCTAGGTCTAGTGTAAGGGTTAGGTAAGGTAAGAGTCAGGTTTATAGCTAGGGGAAATATTAGGGACATGGTTAGTATTAGGGTTTGGTTTACATTTGAGGTTAGGGTTAGGGCTTGAATTAGCATTCGGGTTAGGGTTAGTGTAATAATTGGATTAGGTTTAAGGTTCAGGGTTGGATAGGCTAATTGATAGGTTTGTGGAAAGCGATAGGGTTAGGATTAAGCCTAGGGTTAGATTTATGGTAAGGGTTATGTTTAGGGTAATGGATACAGTTAGAGTTAAGGTTAGGGCTAGGTTTATGGTTAAAATTAGGTCTTGTGTTAGGATTAAAGTGAGGTTTAGAACTAGGATTAGGTTTAGGTTTTGTTTAGCATAAGGGTTAGGTTCTGAGCTATGGTTAGGGCTAGGCTGAGAGTTAGGTTTAGAATTAGGTCTAGGGATAGGATTATGGTAAATTTGGGGTTAGGGTTGGTGTTAGGGTTAAATGTAGGATTAGTGTTAGGGTCAGAATAAGGATCAGGGTTAGGGTTAGTGTTTGGGATAGTGTTAGAGCTAAAACGAAGGCTAGGGTTAGGACTATTAATAGGGTTAGGGTTTTGGTTAGTCTAAAGACTAGAGATAGGTCTAGGGTTACTCTTTGGTTTAGGATTTTGCTTAGGGTAAGGGATTGATTTAGATCTAGGGTAAGGGCTATGGTGAGTGTTAGAGTTAGAGTTAAATCTAGGTTTATGGCTCGGTTTAGGGCTAGATTTGTGTTAGGGTTATGGCTAGGATTAGGGCAATGACTAATGTAAGAACTAGGGTTACAATTAGGGTTAGTTTTAGGGTTAGGATTAGGGGTAGTTTGAGTGCTAGTGTTAGGTTTAAGGTTAAGGTGATATTTATAGTTACGGTTCTTGTTAGGATAGGAGTCAGGGTCAGGGTTAGTTTTAGGGTTAGTGTTAAGACTCGAATTAGGGCTATTGTTAATGTTAGTGTTTGGTTTGAGTTTAAGGCAGTGTTTAGATCTAGGGTGAGTGTTAGAATATGAGTCAATGTCAGGGTTAGTTTTAAGGTCAGGCTTAGGACTCGAATTAGGGCTAGGTTTATGTCTAAGTGTAGTGTTAGTTTTTGGTTTAAGTTAAGGTTTAGGGTTAGGGCTATTGCTTGGTTTTGGTTTACTGCTAGGATTGAATTAGGGTTAGTTTTACTATTATCATTAGCATTAGAGCTAGTGTTAGTGTTAGGCTTAGGCTTAGGTTTAAGGTTAGATTTAGATTTATGATTAGGGTGGGACTAACTTTCGGGCAAGTGTTAGGGCTAGTGTTAGGTTTATGGTAGCAGATATTGATAGAACTAGGGCTAGGGCTATGACAAGAGTTAGAGTTAGTCTTAGGGCTAGGGTTAGGATAGGGTTAGAGATAGAGCTAAATTAGGGCTAGGATTAGGGCTAGGTTTTGTGTTTAGGTTAAGCCTATGGTTAGGGTTAGGGTTATGTTTAAATTTAGGGTAAGAGATGACATTATAGGTAGATTTAGAGGTAGGGTGAGGGTTAGAATTAGGGTTAGGTATAGGGCTAGAAATAGGGTTATTTTTAAGGCTAGGTTTAGGACAAGAATGAGGGCTAGGTGTGTTTATAGGGTTAGGTCTAGGATTAGGGCTAGGGCTAATTTCAGGTCCAGAATTATGGTTAAAGTTAGTTTTATGTTTAGGTTTATGACTAAGTCTAGGCTAAGGTTTAGGTGTTGGGTTATGGTCAAGTTTAGAGCTAGGGGTATTATTAGGGTCAAGGTCTGAGTTAAGGTTTGAGATAGGTTAAGGTTTGAATTTTGGGCTTGTATTAGTTTTAGGATTAGCATTATGGTAATGATAGGGTTAGTTATAGGATTCAGGTTAGGTTTAGGCTAATGGAACAATTACGGATCAGGATAGGGTTAGATTTGTGCTTAGGGTTATCATTAAGGTTTGGGTTATCATTATGTTAATGGATAGAGTTAGAGATCAGTTTAAGGCTAAAGTTATGGTTACAATTAGGACTAGTGTTAGGGTTAGGTTAGGTTTAAAGCTAGGGTTAGGTCTCTGATTATTGTTAGGTTTGTGGTTATGTTGGAGCTAGGGTTAGGGTTAGAGCTAATGTAAGTACTAGGTTTAAGTTTAGGGCTAGTTTTAGGGTTTGAGTGCTAGGTTTAGTGTTAGGGTTAGGTTTACAGATACGGTGGTGTTTAGAGCTAGAAGTGTTAGGGTCAGTGTCAGGGTCAGGGTTAATTTTAGGATTTGGCTTCCAACTCAAATAAGTCTAGGTTTAGGTCTAGGTGTAAGTTTAGGGTTTGGTTTAGGTTAATGTTTAGGGTTAGAACTATGGCTCAGTTTTGTTTTAGGGCTAGGGCTAGCGTTAGGGCTCATTTTAGGATTAGTGTTATGGTTTGGGCTAGTGTTAGGTTTAGACTTAGGCTTCGGGTTAAGGCTTGTTTTAGAGGTACGTTTTGCCTAAGGTTAGTGCTAGGGATAAGTATTGGGAAAGGATTAGCACTAGGGTTAGGGCTAGGGTTAGGTTTATGGTAAGGGATAGGGTTAGAATGAGTGATAGGGCTAGTATCAGAGAGTTAGTCTTAGGGCTAAGGTTAGGGTTAGGTTTATGAATAGGGCTAAATTATGGCTAGGGTTATGTTAGGGCTAGGGTTAGGGCTAGTTTTAAGATTAGGCTTAGGCATCGAGTTAGGGTTAGATTTAGAGTTAGATTTTGATCTAGGGTTAGTGCTAGGGCTAAGGATAAGGCAAGGGTTGCCACTAGGGTTAGGGTTAGAGTTAGGGTTTAATTTAGGCTAAGGGATGTGGTTATAGCTAGACTTAGGACAAGGGCAAGGGTTAGTATTAGGGTTAAAAATAGGGTTAGACTTAATGTTATGATTAAGGCTATGTTTAGGGCTACGATGAAGACTAGGATTTGTTTTAGGGTTAGGGATAGTATTAGGGCTATGGCTAATGTCAGGTCTTGGTTTACAGTTAGGGATAGATTTAGTGTTAGGTTTATGGCTTGGTCCAGTGTAAGGGTTAGGTTTTGGTTAGGGTCAGATTTAGATCTAGGGTTATTTTTAGAATCAGGGTCAGGATTAGGGTTTGGGTTAAGTTAGTGATTAGGTGCAGGGCTCGAATTAGTGTTAGATTTAGGGTTAGTGTAATGTATATGGTTAGGGTTAGGCCTAGTGTTATCAGAAGGGTTAGGGTTATTGTTAGGGTAATGTATAGGGTTAGCCCTAAGGTTAGGGCTGGAGTTATGTATAAGATTAGGACTAATGCTTGGGTTAGGGTTAGGTTTATGTTTAGGGTTATAGTTAGATTTAGGACTAAGATTAAGGCTAGGTTTTGGGTTAGGTTAGGGTTAGAGTTAAGGCTACCGCTAATGTATGAATTAGGTTTATGACTACAGCTAGTTATAGGTTTAGAGTTAGATCTAGGTCTAGTGTTAAGGTTAGGTTTATGGTGATGATGATGTTTAGAGCCAGGGTTAGTGTTCGGGTCAGTGTCAGGGTCAGGGTTAGTTTTCGGGTTAGGGTTAGACTATAATTAGTGATAAGATTAGGGATAAATGTAGGTTTGTGAGTTGTTTTTGGTTAAGGGTTAAGGTTAGGGCTATGACTTGGCTTTGTTTTATGGCTAGATTAAGGTTAGGGCTAGTTTTATGATTAGTCTTAGGGTTAGGGCTATTATAAGTGTGAGATTTAGGCTTACGTTAAGGTTTAGGGATAAGAATAGAGTTATGGATAGGTTTAGATTTAGGGTTAGGATTAAATTTAGACTTAGGTTTTGATCTAGGTTTTGTGATAGTGCTAATTATAGGTCTAGGGTAGGGCTATGTTTAGGGCTAGGTATATGGTGAAGGTAAGGGATAAGGTTACAACTAGGTATAGGGTTAGTGTGAGAGTTAGAATTAGTCTTAGGGCCAGGGTTAGAGTTAGGGATAGGGCTAATTGGGGCTTGGATTAGGGCTAGGGTTAATGTTAGGGTTAGGCCTAGGGTTAGTGCTAGGTTTAGTGTTAGGTTTATCATTATGTTAAGTTTCCGGTAAGGGATGGCAATATAGCTAGTGCTAGGACTAGGATGAAAATTAGGGTTAAGGTTAGGGTTACGGTTATGATTAAGGTGAGGTTCCTTGCTAGGATGTGCCTAAGTTTTGTATTAGCGTTAAAGCTAGATTGGAGCTAGGGCTAATGTCATGTCTAGGGTACACTTAGGGATAGTTTTAGGGTTAGGTTTATGGCTAGGTCTATTGTAAAATTTTGGTTTCTTGTTAGGGTCAGGTTTAGAGCTATCGGTATTATTAGAGTCAGGGTTAAGTTTAGAGTTGGGGGTAGGTTAAGGTTTAGGTTTAGGGGTCAAATTAGTCTTATATTTAGGGATTCGGTAAGGACACAGTTAGATTTAGGGTTCAGGTTAGGTTTAGGTTAATAGATAGGATTAAGGCTAGTGCTAGGATTAGGTTTACGCCTAGGGTTAGCATAAGGATTATAGTTATCTTAGGGTTATGAATAGGGTTAAAGTTAGGTTTAGGGCTAGTGTTATGGTTAGGATTAGGTGTAGATTTAGGCTTAGGTTTATATTTAGGTCTAGGGTTATTGTTAAGAATAGCTTTAGGTTTAATGCTAAGGTAGGGCTTGGATTAGGGCAAGGTTTTGTGATAGGTTAGAGCTATGGCTAATGTAAGAACTAGTGTAATGATTAAGAGTAGTTTATGGTTAATGTTAGGGCTAGATGTAGTTTCAGGGTTAGATTTAGGGTTAGGGCGAAGTTTAGAGCTAGGGTTAGTGTTAGTGTCAAGGACAGTGTTCAGGTATGGTCATGGTTAGGGTTAACGGCAGAATTAGGACTGGGGTGTGATCTAGAGGTAGGGTTAGAGTTTGGGTTAGGTTAAGGGTTATTGTTAAGGCTAGGTCTAGTTTGTCTTTAGGTCTAGAGCTAGAGTTGTGGCTAAATTTAGGATTAGGTTAGGTCTGGGGCTAGTGTTAGGGTTAAGTTTAGGTGTAAGTTTACCAGTATTGCTGGTGTTAGGTTCGGTTTAGGGTTAGGTTTTGATTTAGAGCTATTATTGTTAGGGTCAGAATTTTAGGTCAGGGATAGGGTTGGGGTTTGGGTTATGGTTAGATATAGAATGAAGGCTAGGGTTAGGACTAGTTATAGAGTTAGGTTTTTGTTAAGCTGAGGATTAGTGCTAAAAATACGGTTAGCGTTAGGGTGAGGGTTTGGCTTTGGGTAAGCGATAGGGTTAGAGGTAAAGTTAGGACTAGGGTTAGAGTTAGGTTTATGGTTAAAGCTCATGTTATGGCTTGGATTAGGGCTAATTTTGTATTAAATACAGGGCTAGCGTTATGGTTATGGCTATTGTAAGAAATAGGGTTACGTTTAAGGTTAGTTTTATGGTTAAGTTTAGGGCTAAGCCTATTGTTAGGGTTAGGTTTAAGGTTAGGGTGATGTTTAGAGCTAGGTTTAGTGTTTGAATATGAGTCAGGTTCATGGTTAGGTTTAGGGTTAGGGTTAGGGCTGGTGAAGGGTTAGGGTTTGGCCTAGGGTAAGGGTTAGTGTTAGGGGTATGGCTCAGTTTTGTTTTAGGGATAGGGCTAGGGTTGGGGCTAATTTTAGGAATAGCATTAGGGTTAGAGCTAATTTCAGGGTTAGGTTGAGGCCTCAGGTTAGGGTTAGTTTCAGAGATAAGTTAGTGCTAGTGCTAAGGATTATGACTAGGGTTAAGGCTTGGGTTAGGGTTATGGTAAGGCATAGGGTTAGTTTTAGAGATAGGTTTTGATCTGGAATTAGTGCTAGGGCAAGGGTTATGACTAGGGTTATGTTTAGATTTAGGGTTAAAGCTGTGTTAGGGCTTGGTTTAGGGCTAGGTTTTGTAATATGTTAGGGCTATGGCAAATGTAAGAACTTTGTTATAATTAGGGCTAGTTTTAGCGTTACAGTTAGAGCTAAGTATAGTTTTAGGGTTAGGTTTAGGGTTAGGGTGACGTTTAGAGATAGGGTTAGTGTTAGTGTCAGGGTCAGTGTTCAGTTTAGGGTTATACTTAATGGAAAAGCCAGGATTAGGACTAGGGTTACAAGTAGTGGAAGGATTATTTTTTGGCTTTAGGCTAAGGGAAATTATTAGGGCTAGAGCTAAGCTCTTATTTAGATCTAGGTCTAGAGTTATGGATAGATTAGGATTAGGTTAGGTCTAGGGCTATTGTTAGGGTTAGGTTTAGGTATAAGGTTACCAATAGGGTTCATGTTAGGGTTCGGTTTAGGGTTCGGTTCAGGTTTAGACCTATGATTAGTGTTAGGTCAGAATAAGGGTCAGGGTTAGGGTTAGGGTTTGGGTTATGGTTAGAGCTAGAATGAGCGCTAGGGTTAGGACAAATAATAGGGTTAGGGTTTGGGTTAGTTTGAGGAATAGAATTAGGATTAGGATTATTATTAGCATTAGGTTTATGGTTTGGCATAGGGTATAGGGTTAAAACTAGGGTTAGGGCTAGATTTAGGGTTAAAGCTAGGTTTAAGGCTCAGATTAGGGCTAGTTTTGTGTTAGGGATATGGCTAGAGTTAGAGCAATGGCTAATGTAAGAACTATGGTTTTTAGGGTTAGTTTTAGGGTGATGGTTAGGGGTTAAAACTCTATTGTTAGGATTAGGTTTAAGGTTAGGGTGAAATATAGAGTTTGTGTTAGTGTTAGGTTAATTGTCAGGGTCAGGTTTAGTTTTAGAGTTAGGGTTAGGACTCGAATTAAGGATGGGATTACTGTAAGGGTTCGGTTTAAGGTTAGGGTGGTGTTTAGAGCTAGGGTGAGTGTTAGGATATGAGTCAGAGTAAGGGATAGTATTAAGGTTAAGATTAGGACTCCAATTAGGGCTAGGGTAAGGTCTAGGTGTAGTGTTAAGGTTTGGTTTAAGTTAAGGTTTAGGGTTAGGGCTCTTGCTCGGTTTTGTTTTACTGCAAGGGTTAGTGTTAGGGCTAGTTTTATGATTAGCGTTAGGGCTAGGGCTAGTGTTAATGTTAGGCTTAGGCTTAGGGTTAGGATTAGATTTAGAGTTATGTTTAGATCTACGTTAGGACTAGGAATAAGGATTTGGCCAAGGTTATGGCTAGGTTTAGGGCTAGGTTTAGGATTATGGTAATGGATGTGGTTAGAAGAAGGAAGAGGGCTAGTGTGAGAGTTAGAGTTAGTCTTAGGGCTAGGGTTAGGGTTAGCGTTAGGGATAGGGTTAAATTAGGGCTAGGATTAGGGGTAGGATTAGTGTTCACCTTAGGCCTAGAGTTAGGGTTAGGGTTAGGTTTAAGTTTAGGATAAGTAATGGCATTATAGCTAGGTTTAGAGATAAGGAGAAGGTTAGAATTAGGGTTAGGGCTATGGTTAGGGTTAGGGTAATCATTAAGGCTAGGATTACGGCTATGCTTTATTTTAGTGTTACGGCTAGGATTAGGGCTAGGGCTAATATCAGATCTAGGTTTATGATTATAGATAGTCACAGGATTAGGTTTATGCATACATATAATGTAAGGGTTAGGTTTAGGTTTAGGGTCAGGTTTACAGCTTGTGTCAAGTCTGGGTTAGAAGTTTGGGATAGGTTAAGGTTTAAAGTTAGGGCTCGAATTAGCATTATGTTTAGTGTTAGTGTAATTATAATATGAGGTTTAGGGTTTAGGTTTGGTTTTGAATAATGCATAGGTATAGGATTAGGGATAGGGTTAGGTTTAGGCCTAGAGTTACGGTTATTGCAATAGATAGGTTTAGAGATATGCTTAGGGCTAGGGTCATGGTTTTGATTAGGGTTAGGTTTAGGATTAGGTATCCTGTTAAAGCTCGGGTTAGGGCTTGGATTAGGGCTATCATAAGGATAATATATAGGGTTAGAGCTATGGTTAGGGCTAGGGTTAGGTTAGGATTAAGGCTAGAGCTGGGTTAGGTTTGAGTTAGGGCTAGTAACCCTAGCTTAGGGTAGGGTTAGGGTTGGGGCTAGGGTTT
>NW_026692728.1:0-8175 GCF_021218885.2 Marmota monax | reverse complement strand
TCAGGTTAGAGTTAGGTTAACCCTAGGTCTAAACCTAGTCCTAACACTAACCTTAACACTAACTTTAACCTGTTTAGAGTCCCTTTGATCCCAGAAGTCCCACACTTGGGGAGCCATGTTGGGTAACTGAACAGATGAATCTTTCACAATATCTAAGAAGACTGACCAAATAATTGGAGAGGTAGTTCAGTACATTCATATTTTCCTGTTTTCCCCTAAAGTGCTCTCACATAAAGTTGATTTGAATGCTTCAGCTTAGGGCTACTTTTACAAGAAACAAACCATTGAATGCCCATAGAAAACTGATTGAGTGTGTGAGGTTTGAAGTCGCTAGCACCATCCCTGTTGGATTTCCAGCTCCATTTCCATTTACATGCATAGGTCAAATTGAAACAAAAACTTAAAATACAAACTGTCCAGGAGAGCAAACCCTTGATGTAAGAGGTCCAAACCTAAAGAATATAGTAAGGCTAGTTCAAAGTTGAATCCTGCCCAGTATCAAAGAAATTTGAACAAAACTAAATCTAACAAAATATTAGCTGTAAATCTAACCCTAAACTAATACACAATCTAACATAACCTGTTTAGAAAACCATTGATCAGAGTAGTCCCCAAATAAAGGAGCCCAGTGGGGCAAACTATCAGATGAATCCTGTGCAGTATCAAAGAAATCTGACCAAATAATTGGGGGAGGTATTTCATTACGTGCATACTTTCCTGTTTTCTCCTAATGTGCTCTTGGATAAATTATTTTTTTTCATGCTTCAGTTTAAGGTACTTGCACAAGGAACAACCAGAGAGTGCCCACAGAGAGCTGATTGAGTGTGTGAAGTTTCAAGCAGCTAGTACTAGCTCTGTTTGATATCCAGCTCCATTTTCATTCACGTCTATAGGCCATAATGAAGTGAAATCTAAAAATTCAACTGTTCCTGACAGTGAACTGGCAAACCTTGAAAACTCAAACTTGGGGATCCTACTAAGAAAAGGAAAAGGATGAATCCTGTAAAATATCAAATAATCCATTCAAAAATTTAATGCTTGCTCCTAAAATGCTCACAGATATAGCTGTTTATATCAAATTTATATTTGGGCTACTTCCACAAGAAAAAAAAGGAGACAATGTACCCTGGGAACTGGTTGAGTGTGTGAAGTTTCAAGCAGTTGGCACCAACCCTGTTTGAGTCCAGCTCCATTTCCATTCACCCCTTCAGGGCAAAATGAGGTGAAATATTAAAATTAAAACTACTCCTGAGAGCAAAACCCTTTTACTAGGAGGCCCAAATATGGGGAGCATACTAAGAAGAGAAAGAAGATAAATCCTGCTCAGTATTCATAAAGTTGAAAAAATCTAGCACTAACCCTAACACTAGTTCTAACCCTAAGTCTAATCATAATCCTAAGCCTAACCTGTTAATAGAACCTTTGATCATAATAGTTTTAAACTTGGGGAGACTAGTTGGGCAAGATTACATATGAATCCTGCACAGTATCAAAGAAATCTGACCAAATAATTGAGCGAGGTATTTCAGTACATGCATATTGCCCTGTTTTATTCTAAAGTGCTCTTGGATAAACTTGTTTTGCATGCTTCAGCTTATCGCTACCTTTACAAGGAAGAAACCAGAGAGTGCCCACAGACAACTGATTGAGTATGTGAAGTTTCAACCAGCTAGAACCAACCCTCTGATTTCCAGCTCCATTCTCATTTACCTATATAGGTCAAAATGAAGTGAGACATTAAAAACAAACTATTTCCAACAGCAATTCATTGAACCAAGAAGGCGCCAAACTGGGGCCCATAGTGAGGCTAGGTAAAAGATAAATCTTCCCAGTATCAAAGAAATTTGAACAAAACAAACTCTAACCCTAACACTATCTCTAAAGCTAGTCCTAACCCTAACTATACACTAACACTTACCTGTTTAGAGAACAATTGATCCTAGAAGTTCCAACCTTGGGGAGCCTAGTGGAGCAAGCTAAAAGATGAATACTGTGTAGTATCAAAGAAATCTGATCAAATTTTTGGGAGACTTATTTCAATACATACATGTTTCTGTTTTCTCCTTAAGAGCTCTCGGATACAGTTTCTTTTGCATGCTTCATCTTTGGCCTACCTTCAAAAGAAAGAAACTAGAGAGTGCCCACTGAGAACTAATTGTGTGAAGTTTCAAGCACCTCTGGCGAACCCTGTTTGATTTCCAGCTCAATTTTCATTCACATCAATAAGCCATAATGAAGGGAAACCAAAAATACAAACTGTTCCTGATAGCGAACCATTGAACCAACAAGGCCCAAACCTGTGGAGCAAAATAAGGCTAAGTAAAAGATGAATCCTTCCCAGTATCATAGAAATTTGAAGAAATCTAGGGCCGCATTGGTACTCTCAGCGCAGATGGAAGGCTGGGCTGTGCCATTTCTCAGGGCGCTGACAGCAGTCTCAGCCACACAGGAGCTCTCTGCACACACGCAAGGCAGCACAGAACATGGAGACTTTGCTTGAGAATCACCAGAACGAGCTCTGGACACAGCACAACGTCACTCCAGAACCACCGACCTCACCAAACACCATACATGGGTAACAGATGGAATCCATCTTGCAAAAACTTATTTGCCATCTATCAGTGAGCGTGGCTACCAGCTTGGTTCTGCAGCTTATCAGGTACCAGGTTTCCAACTCCCCTACCTCCAGCTGTGATAACTCAAGATTTTTCACACAAGGTTTTGGGGGGTGTAGCTATCCATGAGGAACAGCAACTGTACAGGCACCTGGTTACCAATTCAGAGACTAAGAGTATGGAGGCTCCAGGTAGAAGCTCAAGCCCTCTCACCCTAGCTACCTCCCCCACCCTGAGAACAGAGACTCAATCTAGGAATAGAAAACTCCACATAATGCAAGAAAAGAAAACAGAGTTCTGAGAGCCTTTTTTTTCTTTCTTACTTTTCTTTTCTTGCTCTTCTCATCCATTCTCCTGTACCCTTCCCCCTCTCGTCCTTACAACCTCAACATATGTGAAACCAATTACTCTCCATGAAATTGGACTTTAAGAAATGAATCACTAGAATTGTATAATTTAGAGGAATTGCATAGGCCCCACCTCACCACCTCTTTATTTGCTCTTATTTTCTTTCTCCCTCTATTTACTTGTTATTTTTTCTTCTTTTTTTTTCTCCCTCTATCCCACTTTCAGCCTCCTAACTTTTACTATTTATACATAGGGTAATTTTATGAATACAGATAAGCAGTTTGAATTTATACCTTCATCCATAAATCCCCCCTGCCTATTCATTAGAGTTCTCCTCCAAAGTTGCTAAGTTAGATTAATCACATACCCTCATTCCTTTCCCCCTTAACATAGCATCCTACCCCTGACACTCAGTTCTCTATACACCAGCAGAATTGGTATGCCTTTTATGTAACTAATGACTATATTCTAAATAATAATTGAAGCCAACACTTATAGACACAGAGTCTAAATATAAATGTATTTATAATGGTTAGGCTTAGGCTTCAGGTTAGGGTTAGATTTAGAGTTAGATTTTGATCTATGGTTAGGGCTAGGGCTAAGGATAGGGCAAGGGTTAGGACTAACGTTTGGGTTAGGTTTAGTATTATGGTAACTGATAGGGTTAGAACTAGTGATAGGGCTAGTATGAGAGTTAGAGTTAGTCTTAGAGCTAGGATTAGGGTTAGGGTTAGGGTTAGGGTTAGGGATAGAGCTAAATTAGGGCTAGTGTTAGTTTTAGGTTTAGGCCTTCAGTTAGGGTTGGAGTTAGGATTACATTTAGGGTAAGGTATTGGGTAATAGCTAGTTTGAGTGCTAGGGCAAGGGTTAGTATTAGGGTCAGGGCTAGGGTTAGGTTTAGGGTTATGATTAAAGCTAGGTTTAGGGCCAGGATGATGGCTAATGTTTGTGTTAGGGTTAGGGCTAGTAATAGGGCTAGGGCTAATGTCAGGTCTAGGGTTACAGTTAGGGATAGATTTAGTGTTAGGTTAGGTGTATACTAGGGTTAGGCCCAGGTTTAGGGTTAGGGCTAACGTTAGGGTTATATTTAGATTTAAAGTTAAAGCTACGTTAGGGCTTAGTTTAGCACTAGTGTTTGCAATATGTTAGGGCTATGGCAAATGTAATAATTTCTTATGATTAGGGCTAGTTTTAGCGTTAAAGTTAGAGCTAAGTATAGTTTTAGGGTTAGGTTTAGGGTTAGGGTGATGTTTAGATTAGGGTTAGTGTTAGTGTCAGGGTCAGTGTACAGTTTAGGGTTATGTTTAATGGGAAAGCCAGAATTAGGACTAGGGTTACGACTAGTGGAAGGATTAGATTTTGGCTTGAAGCTAAGGGTTATAATTAGGGCTAGAGCTAAGATTTTCTTTAAGTCTAGGTCTAGAGTTATGGATAGATTAAGATTAGGTTTATTTCTGAGGCTAGTGTTCAGATTAGGTTTAAGTATAAGGTTACCAATAGGGCTAATGTTAGGGTTCGGATTAGGGTTAGGTTCAGGTTTAAACCTATGATCAGTGTTAGGTTCAGAATAAGGGTCAGGGTTAGGGTTAGGGTTTGGGTTATGGTTAGACCTAGAATGAGGGCTAGGGTTAGGACAACTAATAGGGTTAGGGTTTGGGTTAGTTTGAGGAATAGAATTAGGATTAGGATTATTATTATTACATTAGGTTTAGGGTTTGGCATAGGGTAAGGGATAGGGTTAGAGCTAGGGTTAGGGCTATGTTTAGGGTTAAAGCTAGGTTTAGGGCTCAAATTAGGACTAGTTTTGTGTTAGGGTTATGGCTAGGGTTAGAGCAATGGTTAATGTAAGAACTATGGTTTTTAGGGTTAGTTTTAGGGTGATGGTTAGGGGTTAAACCTCTATTGTTAGGATTAGGTTTAAGGTTAGGGTGAAATAAAGAGCTAGTGTTATGTTAGGTTAATAGTCAGGGTCAGGTTTAGTTTTAGGGTTAGGGATAGGACTCGAATTAAGGATAGGATTACTCTAAGGGTTTGGTTTAAAGTTAGGGTGGTGTTTAGAGCTAGGGTGAGTGTTACAATATGAGTCAGAGTTAGGGATAGTATTAAGGTTAAGATTAGGACTCGATTTAGGGCTATGGTAAGGTCTAGGTGTAGTGTTAAGGTTTGGTTTAAGTTAAGGTTTAGGGTTAGGGCTCTTGCTCGGTTTTGTTTTACTGCAAGGGTTAGTGTTAGGGCTAGTTTTATGATTAGCATTAGGGCTAGGGCTAGTGTTGATGTTAGGCTTAGGCTTAGGGTTAGGGTTAGATTTAGAGTTAAGTTTAGATCTACGTTAGGACTAGGAATAAGGATTTGGCAATGGTTATGGCTAGGTTTAGGGCTAGGTTTAGGATTACGGTAATGGACAGGGTTAGAAGAAGGGATAGGGCTACTGTGAGAGTTAGAGTTAGTCTTCGGGCTAGGGTTAGGGTTAGCGTTAGGGATAGGGTTAAATTAGGGCTAGGATTAGTGCTAGGATTAGTGTTCATCTTAGTCCTTGAGTTAGGGTTAGGGTTAGGTTTAAGTTTAGGGTAAGGAATGGCATTATAGCTAGGTTTAGAGATAAGGAGAAGGTTAGAATTAGGGTTAGGGCTATTGTTACGATTAGGGTAATCCTTAAGGCTAGGTTTGGGGCTATGATGAGCGCTATGCTTTATTTTAGTGTTAGGGCTAGGATTAGGGCTAGGGCTAATATCAGATCTAGGTTTATGGTTAAAGATAGTTTTAGGATTAGGTTTATGCCTACATATAATGTAAGGGTTAGGTTTAGGGTTAGGGTCAGGTTTAGAGCTAGGGTCAAGTCTGGGTTAGAAGTTTGGGAAAGGTTAAGGTTTAAAGTTAGGAATTGAATTAGCATTATGGTTAGTGTTAGTGTAATTATAATATGAGGTTTAGGGTTTAGGTTTGGTTTAGAATAATGCATAGGTATAGGATTAGGGATAGGGTTAGGTTTAGGCCTAGAGTTATGGTTATTGCAATGGATAGCTTTAGAGATATGTTTAGGGCTAGGGTTATGGTTTTGATTAGGGTTAGGGTTAGGATTAGGTTTAGGGTTAAAGCTCGGGTTAGGGCTTGGATTAGGGCTAGGTTTTGGGTTAAGTTAGTGCTAGGGTTAGGAGTAAGGCAAATGTAAGTATCAGGGTTACAATTAGGGTTAAATTTAGGGTTAGGGTTAGTGGTAGGTCTAGTGTTAGGTTTAGGGTTAGGGTTAGGGTGATGTTTAGACTAGGGTTAGTATTATGGTCAGAGTCAGGGTCAGTGTTAGTTCTAGCTTTCTGCTAAAACTAGAATTAGAGCTAAGGTTAGGGTTAGGGTTAAGGTTTGGTTTAGGTTAAGGGTTAGAGTTAGGGCTATGGCTCGGTTTTGTTTTAGGGCTAGGTTTAAAGTTAGATTTAGAGTTAGGGTTAGGCTTAGGCTTAGGGTTAGGGTTTGATTTAGAGATAAAATTAGATCTAGGTTAGGGCTAGAGCTAATGATAGGGCTAGGGTTAGGGCTGGGTTTAGTGCTAGAATTAGGGTTCCAGTAAGGGATAGGGTTAGAACTAGGGATGGGGCTAGGGTGAGAGTTAGAGTTAGTCGTAGGGCTAGGGTTTGAGCTAGGGTTATGAATAGGACTAAATTAGTGCTAAGATTAGGGCTAGGGTTAGTTCCTGGGTTAGGCCTAAAGTTAGGTTTATGGTTAGGATTAAGGCTAGGTTTAGGGCTAGGATAAGGGGTGGGGTTTGTGTTAGGTTTAAGGCTAGGATTGGGGCTATGGCTAATGTCAGGTCTAAGCTTATGGTTGGGGATAGTTTTACGATTAGTGTTATGGTTAGGTCTAGTGTAAGGGTTAGGTTTAGTGTAAAAGTCATCCTTAGAGCTAGGAGATTTATTAGGGTCAGGGTCAGTGTTAGAGTGTGTTTGAGATTAGGTTTTAGGTTTAGGGCTTGAATTAGCACTAGGGTGTGGGTTAGGGAAATGATAGGGTTTTGTTTAGAGTTAACATTAGGTTTAGGGTAATTGATAGGGTTAGGGTTAGCAATAGGTTTAAGGTTATGCCTAGGTTTCACATTAGGGTAAGGGTTATGGTTAGTATAATGGATAGGATTAGAGCTAAGTTTAGGGCTAGGTTTATGGTTAAGAAGAGATCTTGAATTAGGGTTAGGGTAAGAGTTAAAACTAGGGTTAGGCTCAGGTTTATGTTTAGCATAAGGGTTTGGTTTTGAGCTACAGTTAGGGCTATGGTGAGGGTTAGGTTTAGGGTTACTTCTAGGGATAAGGTTATAGTACTCATAGGGTTAGGGTTAGGATTAGGGCTAGGGACATCATTAGGGATAGGGTTAGGGTTAGGGTAATGTATATGATTAGATGTAGATTTAGAGCTATGTTTAAAGTTAGATTGAGGTTTAGACTTAGAGTTAGGGCTATGGTTATGTTTAGGTTTATAGTAAGGGCTAGGGTTTGAGCTAAGGTTAGGTCTATGTCAAATGTGAGGTTTAAGGTTAGGTCTAGGGTTAGTTTTCCAGTTAGGTTTAGGTTTAGCATGAAGCCTAGGATTATCAATAAGGTTAGGTTTAGGTTTAGAGTAATGGGTAGGTTTAGAGCTAGGTTTAGGGCTAGGGTTAAGGTTAGAATTAGGGCTAGGTAAGGGTTAGATTGAGGGATAGGTGTAGGTTTATGTTTAGAGAAATGTTTAGGCTTTGAGCTAGGATTAGGACTAAGGCGAGGGTTGGGTTAGGGTTAGGGCTAGGGTTAGGGTTAGGATTAGTGTTATGCTTAAGGCTTGATTTAGGCCTAGGACTAGCTCTAGCTTTTATGTTAGGTTTAGGGCTAGGGTTAAGTCTATAGGTAATGTAAGAGCTATGGTTATGTTGAGGGCTAGCTGTAGGTTTAGGGTTATGGCTAGGTCTAGTGTTTGGTTTAGATAAACGCTAGGGTTACTCTTAGTATTCGGTTTAAGTTGAGGGCTGTGTTTAGAGCTAGGGTGACTTTTAGGATATCAGTCAGGTCAGGGTGTGCTTTTAGGTTAGGGTTATGACTGGAATTAGGGCTAGGGTTACTGTTAGGGTTTTGTTTGTTTAGCGTGGTCTTTAGAGCTAGTGTCAGTGTTAGGATATGAGTAAGGGTCAGGGTAAGTTTTAAGGTTATGGTTAGGACTCGAATTAGGGCTAGGGTTAGGTCTAGGTCTAGTGTTAGGG
>NW_026692727.1:0-29733 GCF_021218885.2 Marmota monax | reverse complement strand
ATTCATGGCCCTGGCCATAACCCTAGATCTAACCATAACTCTAAATCTAGCCCTAAACCTAGGCCTAAACCTAAACCTAAACCTAACACTAGCCCTAAAGCTAATGGTAATCCTAAAATTAGCCCTAACACTAGCCCTATCCCTAAAACAAAACCGAACAATAGCCGTAACCCAAACCCTTATCCTACAACAAACCCTAAACCTACACCTAGCCCTAACCATATCCTAATTCTAGTCCTAACCCTACTCCGATACTAACCCTGACACTAACTCTTACTCTGACACTAACCCTGGCTCTAAACATCATCATCACCATAAACCTCAACCTAACATTAGACGTAGCCCTAACCCTAACCCTATAACTAGCACTAATTATAACCCTACTTAGTACATTAGTCATAGCCTTAACACAAGCCCTAACCTAACACAAAACCTATCTTTAAACTGAGTAGTAAACCTAGCTTTAACCCTAAATTTAAAGCTAAGCCTAACCCAAAACTAGCCCTAATCCTATACATAACCCTAGCCCTTACCTTAGGTCTAAACCAATCCATTAGGCTAAAACTAACCATAACTCTTAAGCTAACCCTAGGCCTAAACCTAATCCTATCCATTACACTAAACCAAACCTAAAGCCTAGAACTAACACTCTCATTACCCTAAACCAAAACCCTAATATAACCCAAACCCTAAACCTGACCCTGACCCTAAATATAACCCTAGATATAAATCTGAATCTTAACCTAAACCTAATCCTTACACTGGACGAAGCCATAAACCTAACATTAAATCTAGCCCTAACTATAACCCTAGACCTGACATTAGCCCTAGCCATAATACTATCTCTAAACCTAACACAAACCCTAATCCTCATCCGAGCTATAAACCTAGCCTTAATCATAACCCTAACCCTAACTCCAGCCCTAACACGAATACTAACCCTTGCATAACCTAAACCTATCCAAAAGCACAACCCTTACCCTAATTTTAAGCCTAACTCTAAACCTCACCCTTTTCATCACAATTGCCTTATCCTTAGCCCTAGCTTTAACACTAGATGGAAACTTAACTTTAAATCTAACCCTAACTCGATCCCTAAACCTAACTCTAACCCTAGCCCTAAGAATAACTCTTACTTTCACACTGGCTCTATCACTCATTCTAATCCTCTCCCTTCCCATAAATCTAACCCTATCCCAAATTCTAGTCCTAACCGTTGCCCTATCCTTAGCCCTAGCACTAAACTTAGATAAAAACCTTAATCTAAATTTAACCCTAAACCGAAGCCTAAGCCTAAATCTAAGACTAGCCCTAACACTAACACTAATCCTAAAAATTTCACTAATCCTAATCCTAGCCTTAAAAGCAAACTGAGCCAAAGCTTTAACCATAAGCCTTAACCTAAACCAAGCCCTAACCCTACACCTAGCCCTAACCCCAGCCCTAATTCGAGTTTTAAGCCAAAACCTAAAAATAACCCTGACCCTTAAACTACCATAACACTAAGCTGAGGTCTAAATATCACCCTAAACCTAAAACTAAACCTAACAGTAAACCTAGACCCAAAACACTAAAATTAGACGTAAGCATAACCCTAGTACTTGCATTAGCCTAAAACCTAACCTTAGCCCTTACTTAACCCAAAACCTAGCCCTAATGATAACCATAACCCTAGCCCTAAACTGATTTCTAACTCTATCCATTATCATAACCATAACACTAACCCTAATGTCAATTGAAGCCCTAACTTTAAACCTCAACCTATCCCACACCCTAACCTAGAACTTGACCCTAATAATACCCCTAGCTCTAAACCTGATGCTAAACCCAAACATAACCCTTTCACTGGATGTACCCATAATCCTTATCCTAAAACTATCTTTAAACATAATTCTGGACCTGAAATTAGCCCTAGCACTAATCCTAGCCTAACCCTACCAAAATATCCCTAGCCCTCATCCTAGCCCTTAACCTAGGCTTAGTCATAACCCTAACCATAACCACAGCCCTAAACCTAATTATGACCCTCATCCTACCTCTAAACCTAGCTATAAATCCATCCATTACCAAAAACTTTACCCAAATGCAAAACCTAAACTCTAAACGCTAACTCTAAACTCTAACCCTAACCCTAAACTTAACCCTAAATCTAGGCTTAAACTAAACAGTAAACTGAGCCCTAAACCTAGCCCTAATTTAACCCTATCCCTAATCCTAACCCTAACCCTAGCCCAAAGACTAACTCTCGCCCTAGACATATCCCTAGTTCTAACCCTATCCCTTACAATAACCCTAAACATACCCATAACCCTTGCCTTATCCTCAGTTCTAGCCTTCACCCTAGGTCTAACCCTAATTCCAAATTTAACCCTAACACTAAGCCTAAGCCTAACACTAACACTAGCCCTAACCCTAACCATAGGACTAAAACAAAATCGAGTGTTAGCCCTAACTCTAAAGCTTAACTTAAAACAAGCTCTTACACTACTACTAGACCTAACCCTAGCCCTAGTTCGAGTCCTAACACAAACCTTAAAACCAACCCTGATGCTGACTCATATCCTAACACTCAACCAAGCTCTACACACCACCCTCACGTTAAACTGAACCCTAACAATAACTCTAGCCCTAACCTGAGTTCAACTCTAACCCTAAAACTAAGCCTGAACCTGACTCTTATTCAAACACGAACCCTAGATAAAAATATCACCCTAACCTTAAACATAACCCTAACACTAAACCTAACCCATAACCTAACAATAAAACTAACCCTAATGGTAATCCTAGTTCTTACATTAGCCATTTCCCTAACCGTAGCACTATCCCTAACACAAAACCTAGGCCTAATCCGAGTCCTACACCTAGCTTTAACCCTAACTCTAACAATAACCAAGCTCTAAACTAATCACTTACTTAAGCAAAACCTTAAACCTAAGGGTAACCCTAGACCTATCCCTAATCCTTAGGCTAACCAAAACACTAACCTTATTAGTAGCCCTTACCCTTGCCCTCATTCTAGATCTAACCCTATCCAAAACCCTAACACTAACCCTGACCCTTCTACTGACCTTACAATTAACCTTAGGTCTAATCCTAACCATAACCCTAAACCAAAACCTACTGTAATCCTATCCCTAGACCTAATCCTGAACCTAACATTGAGCCTAGCCCTATCCATAGCTCAAAACCAAAGCCTTAAACTAAACATAACCTTAACCTAACCCTAGTTCTAACCATCACCCAAACCCTAAATCAAGACCTAATTCTCTCCATAACCCTTGCCCTAAAATTAAGTCTAACTGTATCTTTAACCTAAACATAACCCTTAACCTACTGTTAACCTTAGGCCTAACACTAAACATATCATTATCCCCAAACTTATCAATTACCCTAAACCTAACCTGAACCCTCGACCTAATACAATCATTACCCTAACCCTAACTCTAATGATAATTCAAGCCCTAACCCTAATCTCAAACCTAAACCTATCCCTGACACTGACCCTAATAATTTCCCTAGCTCTAAACCTCACTCTTACCCTATATCTAACCCTTACACTACACCTAGCCATAAATCTAACCCCAAAACTCTCCTTAACCATAAACCTAGACCTGATATTAGTTCTAGCCATGATACTAGCCCTAACACTAACACGAACCCTAGCTTTTATCCTAGCCCTAAACATAGCCTTAATTATAACCCTAACCATAAAGCTAGGCCCAACTCTAACACTACCTTTATCCCTAATCTTAGATCTAATTTAGCCCCATCCCTAACCTTAACCCTAACCCTAGCCCAAAGACTAACTCTAACTATCACCTGAGTCCTAAACCTAGTTCTAAACCTATACTTTACTGGAACCCTAATCCTAGCCCAAACCATAGGTCTAACACTAGCCCTATTCATAAACCTAGCAGCAGCCCTAGATCTAACACTAAATCTAAATCTAATAATAAACCTTAGCCTAAACCTAAACCTAACAATAGCCCTAACCCTAAGGCTAATCCTAAAACTAGCTCTAATCCTAGTGCTAAAACAAAACCAAGCCATAGACCTAACCCTAACCCTTAATAAAAACTAAGCCCTAACCCTACACTAAGCCATAACTCTATCCATAATTCGAGTTCTAAGCCAAACGCTAAATGTAACCCTGACACTGACTCTGAACTTAACACTAACCCTAGCTCTAAACATCACCCTAACCCTATACCTAAACAATAACAATAGACTTACCCTTAACCCTAACCATAAAATTAGCCCTAATCTCAACCCAGGTATTTACATTAGCTGTTACCTAAACCTAGAATTAACTTAACCCAAAACCTAGCCTTATTTCAAGCACTATCCCTAAATTTACCCCTAACCCTAATCCTAACACTAATCGTAAATATAACCCTAGCTCTAAACCTAGATTTAACCCTATCCCTTACCCTAAGAATAACCCTATCAATAATCATAGCAATAACCCTAGCTGTACCCCTATCTCTAACCCTATCCATTACCCTAACCATAACCCTATCCCTAATGCTAAACCTGGGCCTAAACCTTACCATATCACTAATCCTAACCCTATACATTACCCTAAACCTAACCTAAAACCTAAAATTAACAC
Organism: Marmota monax; assembly: GCF_021218885.2. NCBI lineage: Eukaryota > Metazoa > Chordata > Mammalia > Rodentia > Sciuridae > Marmota > Marmota monax. The sequence continues at coordinate 25,121 of NW_026692727.1, read as the reverse complement.
TATATTCACCCTAATCGTAAATCTAATGCTAATTTGAGTCCTAATATTAAACCATAACCTATCCAAAACACTAATCATGACCCTGACCCTAAGAGTACCCTTAGCTCTAAACCTGAACCTCACCCTAAACCTAACCCTTAAACTATATGTAGCCATAAACCTAAAACTAAATCTATTTTTAACCATAACACTAGACCTGAAATTATCTCTAGCCAAAATCCTCGCACTAAACCTAGGTTTAATCCTAGCCTGAACCATAACCCGAGCCCTAACCCTAGTTCTATTTCTCATCCTGGCCGTAAACCTATATATAAAATCATCCTATACCACAAAACTAACCATAACCCTAAACCTAACCCTAACCCTCACCCTCACCCTAAACCTAGGCCTAACACAAAGCCTAGTGCTAATCCTAGCCTTTATTTAATCCTAACCTAACCCTAAACATAGCCATAAAACTAACTCTAACTCTTTCCCAGCCCTAGCCCTAGTTTTATCCTTAAACTTAATCCTAAACCTAGATCTAAGCCTAAGTCTAAATCTAAACCTAACTCTAAATTTAACTCTAAAATAAGCCTAAATCAAACCCTAACACTATCCCTAACCATAATGCTAATCCTAAAACATGCCCTATCCCTAGCCCCAGCCATAAACCAAAACCAAGCCATAGCCCTAATCTGAACCCTTAACTTAAATCAAACCCTAACCCTACTACTAACCCTAAAACTAACTCTAAAACTAACCCTGACCCTGAAACTTACCCTAACACTAATCCTAGCTCTAAACACCACCCTAACCTAAAATTAACCTTAACACTATATCTAGCCTTAACCTAACTGTAAAACTAGCCTTAATCATAATGCGAGTTCATACATTAGTCATTGTCCTAAACGTAGCCCTAACCCTAACAAATTCTACACCTAATCCGAGCCCTAAACTTAGCTTTAACCATAATACTAGGCCTAACCCTAACCCTAAAACTAGCTCTAACCCTAACTCTAACCCCATTCCTTACACTAAGCAAAAACCTAACCCAAATGCTAACCCTAATCTTAATCTAATCCTTAGCCTAACTTAAACTGTAACCATAATTCTAGTCTTAACCCTACCCTCATTCTACCTCTAAACCTATCCCTGACCCTCATCTGACCATAACAGTAACCCTAGGTCTAAACCTGACCCTAACCATAAATCAAATCCTAACACTAGACCTACTGGTAAAACTACACCTATGCATAAGCCTAACACTAGACCTGGACCCAAAGTTAATTCTAAATATAGCTATAACTCTAGCCCTAGACCTAAACAAAAACCTAGCACTAGCACTAACAACACCCTTAACCTAAACCGAACACTTACTCTACCCCTAGACCTAAACCTAGTCCTAATTCTGGCTCTAAACCTAACGCTAACAATATCCCCAAAACTGACCCTAATTCTAAAACTGAACCTAGCTTTAAACATGACACTAACTCACAACCTAGACCTACCGATAGACCTAGCCATAACCCTAACACGAACTATAAAAGTAACCCTCACCCTAAGCCTAAACCTCAACCTAACACTAGCTACAACCCTGATACTAATCCATAATCTAGCCATAAGTGTAGTCCTAGCCCTAAAACAAAAACAAGGTATATCCCTAACCCTTAACCTAAACCAAACCCTAACTGTAAAACTACTACTAACTTTAGCCATAATTTGAGTTCTAAACCTAACCCCAAACTAACCCTGAATCTGACACTAACCCTAACAATAATCCTTGCTCTAAACATCACCCTAACCCTAAACCTAATCGTAACACTAGACCAAGCCCTAACCGTAACCCTAAAACTAGCATTAATTGCAACACTAGTTCATACATTACCATAGTCTTAATCCTAGCCCTAACCAAAACCAAAATCAAGCCCTTATCTGATCCTTAACCCTAGCTTTAAACCTAACCCTAAATCTAACTCTAACCCACAACATAGTCCTAAATTTTACCCTGAACCTAGCCAGAATTCTAACCATAATCTTACCCCTATCACTAGCTCTAACCCTATCCATTACCCTAATCATAACCATAACTCTAATGGTAACCCTAAGCCTAACCCTAAACTTATCCCTAACCCGAACCTATGTCATTAACCTAAACCTAACCTGAACCCTAAATCTAAACCTATCATTACCCTAACTCTAACACTAATGCTAATTCAAGCCTTAAATCTAAACCTTAACACAAAACAAACCTTAACTCTGCCCCTTCCCATGATAATATACATAGCTCTAACCCTGAACCTACCACTAAACCTAATCCTAGACCTAGACATAAACCTAACCCTAAAACTATCACTAGCCAAAATCCTAGACCTGACATTCTAGCCCTAAACTTAACACAAAACAAACCCATAACCTTAACACTTACCCTAACCTTAATCCTATCCATAACCCTAGCCCTAAATTTGGCATAACCCTATCAATTACCCTAAACATAACCCTAATTATAATGCTAATCCTAGGCCTAAATCTAACCTTATCCCTAAATGTAATCCTATCCATTATGCTAAATCTAACCTGAACCCTAAACGAAACACTATCATTACCCTAAACCAATCCCTAATGCTAATTTGAGCCATAACCCTAAACCCTAAACTAAACAAAACCCTAAACCTGAAGCTGACCCTAATAATACTCCTAGTTCTAAATTTGACCCCTACCTGAAACCTAACACTTACAATAAACATAGCCATAAACCTAACCCTAATCTTTATCCTAAGCGAAACTGTCACCCTATTACTAGTCCTAAACTTAGCCCCCATTCTAGCTCTAACCATAACCCAAACCCTAAACCTAACCCTGACACTTATTCTGACCCTAACAGTAACTGTATGTCTAAACCTGAACCTAACCATAAACCGAACCCTAACACTACCACTAGCAATAAACGTATACCTAAATGTAACTCTAACATTAGCCCTAGACCTAAACATCATCTAGACTCTAGCCATATCTCTAGCCCTAGACCTAAATAAAAAACTAGCCCTAGCCCTAATGATAAAACTTAACCTAACACAAACACTAATCCTACCCCTAGACCTAAATCTAGTGATAATTCTGGGTTTAACACTAACCCTAACTATAACCCGAACACTGAACCTGACCCTAACACTAACTCTGGCTCTAAACATCATGAAAATGGTAACCCTAATCCTAACAATTGATCTAGCTGTAACACTTACCCCAAAAGTAGTCCTAATCATAACCCTGGTTTATACATTAGTTGTAGGCCTAACACTAGCTCCAACCTAACCCAAAACTAAGCCCTAAGCCGAGCGCTAACCCTAGTTTTAACCCTAACCCTAAAAACACCCTAATCCATACCCTAAACCTAGATCTAACCCTGAGCTTTTACCCTATCCATTACCTTAAGCTAAACCCTAAACCTAAAGCTAATCCTTGTTGTAATGCCAATTCTAGCATAACCCAACCACTACCCCTATTACTAGGCCTACCCCTAACATTTGTTCCAGCTCTAACGCTAACCAAAACCCAAACCCTATCCCTGACAGTTATTCTGACCCTAATACTAACAGCAGGTATAAACCTGACCCTTGCCCTAAACTGACCCCTAACATTACCCGTACCAGTAATCATATACTTAAACCTAAACCTAACACTAGCCCTAGACTTAAACCTAATCCTAAATCTAGCCAGATCTCTAGCCCTAGACCTGAACAACAATCTATCCCAGCCCTAACAATAACCCTTAACCTAATTAAAAAACTAACCATACCACTAGACCTAACCCTAGTCCTAATTCTGGCACTAGACCCAACACTAAATCTAACCTGAACACTGGCACTGACCCTAACATAATCCTAGCTCAAAAGCTCACTCTAAATCAAACCTAATCATAACACTAGACCTAGCAATAACCCTAACATTAAAACTAGCCCTAATCATAACCCTAGCTCTTACAATACCCATGGCCCTAACCTAGGCCTAAACTAGCACAAAACCTAGTTCTAATTTTAGTCTTGAACACAGCCCTAAGTGTAACCCTAAACCCAACCCTAGACCTAACCCTAAGCCTAAGCCTCGCTTTAGACCTAACCCTAATTCAAAGCCTAACATTTACCCTTAATATAACCCTAGCTGTATCCCAAACACAAACTTAAAACTAGCTCTAATCCTAACATTAAACATAGCCCTAAACATAGCTCTAATTATATCAACTACCGTAACTCTAACCCTAATCATAACCATAAGCCTAGCCCTAAACCTAGCTCTAATTTTATCCAATATGCTAACCACAATCTTAACCCTAATGCTAATCCTAGGCTTAACCCTAACCCTATCACAATCCCTAAACCTATTCATTGCCCTAAAACTAACCAGAACCCTAATCCTAAGCCTATTCATTATCCTAACCCTAACTCTAACCCTAATGCTAATTCGAGCCCTAAACCTAAACATTAACCTAAACCAAACCTTAAGCCAAATACTGACCCTAATAATACACATAGCTTTAAACTTGACCCTTACCATAAATCTAAACCTTACACTAGACCTAATCATAAACATAAACCGAAACCTATCTCTGATGTAACCCTAAACCTGACAATAGCCCTACCCCTAATATTAGCCCTAACCCAAACACAAACACTATCTCTTATCCTAGAATAAAACTTAGCCTTAATCATAACCCTAACCCTAATTCTAACACTTTCCCCAGCCCTAAACCTACTTATAACCCCATTGTTTACCCTAAACCTAACCTAGACCTTAACATTAACATTAAACCTAGACCTAACCTTAATCCTAGGACTAATCCTAACACTAAACCTAGTCCTAATCCTAAACATAACCCGAATCCTAGCTTTAAGAATAACTACAACTCTCGCCCTAGCCCTAGCCCTAATTCTAACTCAATTACTTACCATAGTCTTATTCCTAGTCATAGCCTACATTAACTCTAGCCTTAACCTTATATTTTGCCCTAACCGTAGATCTAAACCTAACTCTAAATCTAACCCTAATTCTAAAACTAAACCTACCCTAACACTAGCCCTAACCCTAAAGCTAATCCTAAAACTAGCTCTAACCATAGGATTAGACCTAAAACCAAACTGAGCCATAACAATAACCCTAAACTTTTACCTAAACCAAACCTTAACCTTATATCTAGCCCTAAGCCTAGCCCTAATTTGAGTTCTATTTTTAACCCTAAATCTACCCCTAAACCTGTCTCTGACATTAACACTAACCCTAACTCTAAACATCACCCTAAACACAAACCTTAACCTAACACTAGACCTGGTCCTAACCCTGATTCTAAAAGTAGTTCTAATCATAAACTTAGATCATACATTAGCCGTAACCCTAAACCTAATGCTAACACATCCCTAGCCCAAATCCGATACCTAACCCTAGCTTTCACCATAACCCTAACCCCAACATTAACCCTAACCCTAACCCAAACCATAGCTCTAACGCTAGCACTAAACTTATACTTTAGGCAAGCCAAACCCCAACCCTAATGCTAACCCTAGTCATAAAATTAGTTCTTAGTCTAACCCAAACCCTAACCCTATTACTAGTCCTAACCCTAGCCCTCATTCTTGTTATAACCCTAACACAAATTCTAACCATACCCTGACTCTTATTCTGACCCTGAACCTAAACCAAACCCTAACACTAGCCCTACCCATAACCCTATATATAAACGTAATCCTAATACTAGACCTAGATTAAACTTAATCATAAATCTAGCCATATCTTAAACCAAGACCTAAACAAAAAACAGCCCTAGCTCAAATGATAACCCTTAACCTAAGCCAAACACTAACCTTACCTCTGGACCTAACCAATCCTAATTCTGGCTCTAGCCCTAACCCTAACCTTAATCCAAACACAGACCCTGACATAACACTAAACCCAGCTATAAAACTGACGCTAACCAAAACTTAAAGCTCACACTAGAACTAGCCATAACCGTAAACATAACCCTTACATTACCATAGCACTAAAACTAGCTCTAAACCTAACACAAAAACTAGCCCTAATCCTAGGCCTAAATGTAGCCTAAAGTGTAACCCTAACCCTAACCTAACCTTATCCCTTACCGTAAGCCTAACACTCATGATAACCCTAAACCTCGTCTTAGACCTAACGCTAGATAAAACCCAAAACTGAACCCTAAACATAACCCTAGCCTATCCCTGAACCAAATCCTAATCCTATCCCTAATCATAATGTTAACACTAGCCCTGATTCTATCTCTAAATTTATCCAATACCCTAAACAGAACATTAACCCTAATGATAACCCTGGCTCTAATCCTAATTTTAAACCTAATCCTAGACTTAACCCTAAACCCAACCCTCATCTTAGCCTTAACCCTGGATAAAACCCTAATGCTTATCAAACTCTAACCCTAACCCAAATCCTAACACTAACCCTAAGCCTAAAACTACCCCTTACCCTAACCTGACATCCAGCCCTATCCATTACCCTAACTCAAATGATAATTTTAGTCCTAATATTAACACAAACACTAAACCTAAAACTAACCTTAAAACTAACCCAACATCTAACCCTAATCATTAACCAAACTCTAAAGAAAACCTTTGCCCTAACCCTAAAACTAACCCTAACCTTAAATGTAAATCTAACCCTAGACATAATCCTAAACCTAATCCTCACCCTAGCACTATCCCTAGCTCAAAACCTAACCTGTACCCTAAACCAAACCCAAACTCTAATCCTAGTTCTATCCCTAACCCTAACTCTAGCCCTAATCCTATCCAAAACCCTAGCCCTAACTCTAGATCTAATGCTGTTCATTACCATAACAATAACCCTAACCCAAATGCTAACCCTAGGCCTAACCCTAACCTTATCACTAACCCTAACCCTACCAATTACCCTAATCTTATCCTGAATCTTAAATTTAAACATATCCAATAAATCTAACCCTAATTCTAACCCTAATGCTAATTTGTGCACTAACCCTAATAATTAACCTAACACAAACCCAAAACCTGACCCTTACCCTAAAAATGCACCTTATTCTTTACCTGGGCCTTACCCTAAACCTAACATTAGACCTAGCCATGAACTGAACCCTATAACTATCCCTAGCCATAACCCTAAACCTGACATTATCCCAATCCCTAAAACTTGCCCTAACCCTAACACAAAACCTAGCCATCATCCTAACACAAAATCTAGTCTTAATTCTAACACAAACCTAACCCTAGACCTTAACTTAATTCTAATCATTGCCCTAGCCCTACACCTAGCTATAACCCCATCCCTTCCCCTAAACCTAACCCTAAAACTAAACCCAATCTTAAACATAGCCCTAACACTAGGCCTAACCTTAACACCAATCCTAAACATATTCCTAGCCCTAATTTAGCCCTAAACTTAACACTCACCCTAGCCTTAAGACTAACTCTAACTATCGCCTTAGCTCTACTCCTAGTTCTGACCCTATCACTTACTGTAACCCAAACACTACACCTAACCTTAGCCCTAACTCTAGTCATAGCCATAACCTTAGAATTAACCATAACTCTATATGTACCACTAAGCCTAAACTCACCCTATCACTAGAAATAACACTAAGATTAATTGTAAAACTACCCTTAACTTTATCATTAGCCCTAAAACATAAGGAGCCATAACACTAGCCCTAACCCTTAACCTTAACCAAAACCTAACCCTACATCTTGCCCTAAGCCTACCTTAATTCGAATCCTATCCCCAACCCTAAAACTAACCCTGACCCTGACTCTGAACCTAACACTAACCCTAGCTCCAAACATCACTATGAACTTGAACCTAACCATTAAACTAGGCTTAGCCCTAACCATAACCCTAAAATTACCCCTAATCATAACTGTAGTACTAACATTAGCTGTATCCCTAATACTAGCACTAATGTTACCCAAAATTTAGCCTAATGTGAGCCCCAACCCTAGCTTTAACCCTAACTATAAACCTAAACCAAGTCCTAACCCTTAACCTAAACCTAACCCTAACTTTAATCCTTCCACTATCCCTAAACCTAACACTAACCCGAACACTAACACTAACCATAACCCTAGCCCTAACTCTAGCTCTAACCTTATCCATTACCATAACCCTAACCCTAATCCAAACCCTAATGCTAACCCTTGGCCTAACCCTAACACATTCGCTAACCCTAACCTATCCATTACCCTAAACATAACCCTAACCCTAAACATAACCAAAACTAAACCTAGACGTAACACTAACCCTAAAAGTGGCGCTAATTGTAACCCTAGTTCTCACATTAGCCATAGCCCTAAAGCTAACACAAAACCTAGCCTAGACCTAACCCAAGCTCTAACCCTAGCTTTAACCCTAATCCTAAATCTAACCCTAGCCATATACTTAACCCTAACCCTAGTCTTAACATTAGTGCTAACTGTATCCCTTTCCCTAAGCCAAACTATAACCCTAAAGCTACCCTTTTCCTAAATGTAATTATTCGTCGAACCCCAAACCTAACTCTACTACTAGTCCTAACCCTAATCCTCAATCTAGCTCTATAACTATCCCAAACCCTAACACTAACCCTGACCCTTAATCTGACCCTAACAATAACCATAGGTCTAAACCTGGCCCTAACCCTAAACCGACCCCTAACATTGGCACTAAATCTAATCCTTACACTAACTCTAACTCTCGCCCTAGCCCTAGCACTATTTCCAAACCTATCCCTTATTTCTTTTTTATTTTAATATTTTTTATTGGTTGTTCAAAACATTACATAGCTCATGACATACCATCTTTCAGACATTTGATTCAAGTGGGTTATGAACTCCCATTTTTACCCCAAATACATGCTTCAGAATCACATTGGTTACACATCCACATTTTTACATAATGCCGTTTTAGTGATTGTTGTATTCTGCTACCTTTCCTATCCCCTACTACACCCACTCCCCTTCCCTCCAATCTTCCCTCTCTACCCCATCTGCTGTTATTCAATTCTCTCCCTTTTTTCCCCCTTTCCCTTCACCATCTCTTATATGTAATTTTCTGTAACAATGAGGGTCTCCTTCCATTTCCATACAGTTTCCCTTCTCTCTCCCTTTCCCTCCCACCACTCGACTCTGTTTAATGTTATTCTTTTCCTCATGCTCATGAGGGCTGGGATTGTGGCTCAGTGGCAGAGTGCTTGCCTCATACATGTGAGGCTCTGGGTTCGACCCTCAGCACCACATAAAAATAAACAAAGATATTGTGTCCATGTATAACTAAAATAATATATATTTAAAAAAGAAGTGAGTTATGAAAAAAAACAGTGTGTGTGTGTGTGTGTGTGTGTGTGTGTGTGTGTGTGTGTTGTGTGCATATGGAGCACCCTATCACTCATAATAACTCAAATCCTAGCCCTAACCCTAGCCCCACCCTTCACTGTAGCCCTAAACTTAGAAATAACCCTAACTCTAAATATAACCCTAACCCTAAACCTAAACCACACACTAACACTAGCTGTAACCCTAACGCTAATTTCAAAACTAGCCCCAACCGAAGCCCTAGCTATCAAACAAAACCCGTGCCATTTCACTGAACCTAACCCTTAACCTAAAGCAAATCCTAACACTACAGCTAGCCCTAAACGTAGCCCTAATTCGAATCATAACCCTAACCCTAGAACTAATACAAACACTGACTCTGACCTTAACACTAAACCTAGCTCTACAAATCAGCCTATTCTTAAACTTATTCCTCACACTAGACCTCGCCCTAAACCTAACACTAAAACTATCCCTAAACATAATGCCAGTTCCTAAATTAGCCATAGTCCTAAACTTAACACAAAACCTAGCTCTAACAAATCAAAGGCCTAACCGTAGTTTTAACCCTAATCCTAAACCTGGCCCTAACCCTAACCCTATCCCTAAATCCTAGTTTTAACTCTATTTCTTACACTTAGTCAAACCTCACCCTATTGCTACCCAGGTCCTAACCCTAATTCTATGCCTACCCCAAACACTAACTCTATTACTAGTCCTAATCCTAACTCTCATTCTAGCTCTAAACTTAACTCAAACCCTAACTCTAACCCTGACCCTTATTCTGACCCTAACACTAAACCTAGATTCAAACCCAACACTAACACTTATCCGAAAACTAACACTAGCCCTACAATTAACCCTAAACCTAAACCTAACAATAACACTAGCACTACACCTAAACCTAATCCTAAATATAGCCATAAACCTAGCATTAGCCATAACAATAACCCTTAAGTTAAATCAAACACTAACTCTACCCCTAGACCTAACCCTAGTCCTCATTCTGGACCATGCCCTAAACATAATCCTAAACTGAAACCTGACATTTACCCAAACAAAAACCCTAGCTCTAAACCTTATTGTATGCCAAAACCTAACCCTAACACTAGATGAACTCTAAACATAGCCATAACCATAACTCTAGCGCTTACATTACCCATATACCTAACTGTAGCCCTTAACCTCACACAAAACCCAGCCCGAATTACAGCCCTAAACATAACCCAAAGCATAACTCTAAACCTAAACTTAGCCCTAACCCTAACCCTAACCCTAACCCTCATTCTAGCCCTAACCCTAGCTCAAACACTAAAACTTACCATAAAATAACCCTAGCCCAAACCCTAAACCTCACCCTAATTCTAGCCCTAATCCTAACTCTAACCATAGCCCAAACCCTAGCTCTAATTCTATCCATTATACTAACAATATCCTAAAAGTAATGCCATCCTAGCCCTTAACCTAACTGTAAACCTACCCTAGCCCAGACTGTAAACCTATCCCTTAACCTAGCCCTAAACCTAGCTCATCTCTTACCCTTACACTTAATCTAACCCTAACACTAGCCCAAGGTCAAAATCTTAACCTAATCCCAGCCCTAATCCAAACCTTAACCCAAGCCCTAACCCTAGCTTGAACCCTATCCATTACTATAACCCTAAATTTAACCCTAATAATAACACTAGACCAAAAGCTAAACCTACCCTAACCCTAAACATGAACCTAACCCTAGAAATAGCAGTGAATGTAACCTAACCCTAATCCTAAAACTTAAATAGCTCAAATTGCTAACCCTAATCCTAAACCTAAAGATAACGATAACCTAAACCTAAAACTATCTTTAACCTGACATCTAAACCTATTACCCTAACTCTAATGATAACCCTAGCCCTAACCGTTACACTAACCATGACCATAACCCTAGGCCAAACCATAAATTAATCTTAGCCATAGCAAAATTCCTAGCTAAAACCCTAAACCGTACCCTAAGCTGAATCCTAAGTGTAACCCTCGTCCTAACCCTGACCTTAACCCTAACTCTAGCCATAATCCTAACCATTATCCCAGCACTAACCCTAGGTCTAAACCTATAAATTACCCTAATGATAACTATAACCTTAATGCTAACCCTAGGCCTAAACCTAAACCTATCATAAACCCTAACCATATCCATTACCTTAAACCGAACCAAACCCTAAACCTAACCTAACCCTAAACCTAACACTATCCATTACCCTAACCCTAATTCTAAACTTAATGCTAATTTGAGCCTTAACACTAAAACTTAACCCAAAACCAAAGCCTGACCCTGACCCTAATAATACCCCACAACTTCATTTGACCCTTTCCCTAAAAGTAACACTTTAATTTGACCTTGCCATAAACGTAATCCTAAAAATACCAGTAAGTATAAACCTAGACCTGATATTAGTCATAGCCCTAATTGTTACCCTAAACCTAACACAAAACCTAGCCCTAATCCTAGCCTTAAATGTAGGCTTAATCCTAAACCTAACCATAACCCTAGCCCTAACCCTAAAGCTAATCATATAACTAGCACTAACCCTAATCATAGCACTAACACAAGACCGACAAACAGGCCTAACACAAACCTTATCTTAAACCAAAACTTAGCACTACACCTAGATCAAACTCTAGCCCTAATTCAAGTCCTAAACATAATCTTAAAATTAAACCTTTACCTGACTTATATCCTAACACTCATCTAGTTCAAAACACCACCCTAAGCCTAAACCTACCGTAATCCTATCCCTAGACTTAACCCTAAACCTAGCCCTAACCCTAGCTCAAAACCTAACTTTTATGGTAAACATAAACCTAACCCTAACCCTAACATGATATTAGCCCTAGCACTAATCCTAGCCCTGAATCTAAAATGAACACTATCCCTAATCCTAGTCCTAAACCCAGCCTTAATCATAACCTTAACTCCAACTCTAGCTCTAACCATAACTCTAACCCTCAACCTATGTCTAAACCCAGCTATAACACCATTCACTATCCTAAACTTAAACCTAACCCTATCCCTATCACTAGGCCTTAAATAAACACTAACCCTAGCCCTAATCCTAGCCCTAATTTAACCCTATCAGAAACTCTAAATCTAATTTTAGCCCTATCACTAATTTTAACTCTCACACTAGCCCTAACCCTAATGTTAATCCTAAAACTAGTCCTAAATCCAGCCCTAGCCCTAGAACTAAACAGAACAATATCCCTAACCCTAAACCTTAACCAAAACCAAATCATTACCCTAACCCTACCCATAATTTGAGTTTTAATCCACACAATAAAACTAACCGTGACCCTGACTCTGACCATAACACTAACCCTAGCTGTAAACATAGCCCTAATCCTAAACCTAAACCTAACACTAGACATAGCCCTAACTCTAACCACAAATTTAGCCCAAAACATAAACCTGGTCTTTACATTAACCATAACCCTAACTCTAGCACTAAGTTAACACAAAACCTAGACCTAATCTGAGCCATAACCCAAGTTTTAACCCTAATCCTAACCCTAACCCTAGCCCTAATCATAAACATAACCCTAGCCCTAAACCTACCTCTAACCCTATACATTGCCATAAACAGGACCCTAACTCTAATGCTAAACCTAGTCTTAAACCTAACCCTATCCCTAATCCTAACCCATTCCATTACCCTAACTGAAACCTAGACTCTAAACCTCACCCTATCATTAACATAACACTAACCCTAATGCAAACTTGAGCCCTAACTTTAAAACTTAACCTATCCCATACCCTAACCCAGAGCCTGACTGTAAAAATAGTTCTAGCTCTAAACCTGACCCTAACCCTAAAACTAACCCTTACACTACATATAGCCATAAACCTAACACTAAAACTATCGTTAACCATAACCCAAGACCTGATATTAACCCTAGCCCTAATCCTAGCCGTAAACATAAAACAAACCCTAGCCCTAATCCTAGCCCTAAACCCAGCCATAATCATAACACTATCCTTAACCATAGCCCTAACCTAATTCTAACACTCACCCTCCCACTAAACATAGTTAAAACACCATCCTTTACCCTAATCTTAATCCTAACCCTAACCCTAACACTAGACCTAAGCTGAACAGTAACCCTAGCCCTAATCATAGCCCTAATTTAACCCTATCCATAATTCTAACACTAACCAATGACCTAAGACAAACTCTAACTCTCACACTAGCCCTATCCCTAGTTCTAACCATATCCCTTAACTTAAACCTAACCCTAGCCCTAAACATAGCCATAAATCTAGGCATAACACTTGCCTAATCCTTATTTCTAGTCCTAACCCTAGATCCAACTCTAACTCTAACTCGAACACTAATCCTAAACCTAAGCCTAACATTAATACTAGCTCTAACCCTAACACTACTCATGACACTAACCCTAACCCCATCCCTAGCAGTAAAACAAAACTGAGTAATAGCCCTAACACTAAATCTTAACTTAAACCAAATCCTAATACTACACCTAGACCTAACCCTAGCCCTAATTTGAGTCCTAACCTTAACCTGAATACTAACCCTGACTCTGACTCATATCCTAACACCCACTCTTGCTCTAAACACCACCCTAACCTTAAACCAAACCCTTACAGTAACCCTAGCCATATTTGGAATCCTAACCCTAATTCTAAAACTAACTCTGACCCTGATTATTAACCTAACACTAACACTCGCTCTAAATATCACCCTAAACTTAAACCTAATCCTAGCACTAGAGGTTTAACCCCTAACCATAACCCCAAAATTCACCCTATTTGTAACACTAGTTCTTACATTAGCCGTTGCCTAACCCTAAACCTAACACAAAACTAGCCCTAATCTGAGCCCTAATCCTAGCTTTAACCTAATCCTTTCCCTATTCCAAGCCCTAACCCTAATGTTAACCCTAATCCTTAAACTAACACAAGCCCTAATCCCATTACTAGTCCTATCTCTAGCACTCATTCTAGCTCTAACCAAAAACCAAATCCTAGCCCTAACGCTGACCTTTATTCTGACCCTAAAACTAATTGTAGATCTAAACCTGAACTTAACCCTAAACTGAACCCTAATAGTAACCCACCCGGTTAACTTATACCTAAACCTAACCCTAACACTAGCACTAGACCTAAACCTAATCATAAATCCAGCCATAACTCGAACACTAGACCTAATGAAAAACCTAGACATAGCCCTAAAAATAACCTTAGCCTAAGCCAAACAGTAACTCTTCCCCAGACCTAATTCTGGATTTAATTCTAACCATAACACTAACCTGAACACTGACCCTGACACTAACAGTAACCCTAGCTCTAAACACCACCCCAATGCTAAACCTAACCCTAAAACTATACCTAGCCTTAACATTAACCCTAAAACTAGCCTGAATCATAACAAGTTCTTACATTAGCTGTAGCCCTAACCTATTGCAAAACTTAGCCCTAATCCAAGGTATACCCTAGCTTTAACCCTAAAGCTAATCCAAATCCTAACCATAGCCCTAACCCTAAACCTAAGCCTAAGAGTAGATCGCCTGCACAGCGGAGACTTCTGTCTGAGTCAAGAGCGAAACCACAGCCAAGACTTCCCTCTGCACCAAGAGCTCACACGTGGCTGAGACTTCCTTCTGTGCAGAGAGCTCATGCATGGCCGAGACTTCCGACTTCCCAGTGAACCAAGAGCAAGCACACAGCCGAGCCTTCTATCTGCTCAGAGAGCTCCAGCGTGGCCCTAGTTTTCTTCAAATTTCTATGATATTAGGCAAGGCAAGTGTGAGGGTTAGGGCTAGGACTAAGGTTAGGATTAGGATTAGAGGTAGTTTTAGAGCTACATTTAGGGCTAGGTTTTGGGAGGAGGTTTATGCCTAGTGTTAGGAGTATGGGTAACGTAAGAACTAGGAATATGGTTATGGCTAGTTTTAAGGTTAGGGTTATGGATAGGTCTAGTGTTAGGGAAGGTTTCGGTTAGTATAAGGTTTAGAGCTAGTGTTTGTGTTAGGGTAAAGGTCAGTATTCAGGTTAGCATTGGATTTACAGTTAGGAGCACAATTTTACTAGGGTTAGTTCTAGGGGTATTGTTAGGCATTGCGATAGATTAACGGTTATTGTTAGTGCTGCAGCTAGGTTTTTGTTTAGGGCTATGGCTAGAGTTATGGCTATATTTAGGATTAAGTTTAGGTCTAGTGTTAATGTTACGGTTAGGTTTAGGTTTACATTTACTCATAGGGCTAGTGTTAGTGTTTGGTTTAGGGTTAGGGTCAGGCTTAGACCTAGGGTTAGTGTTAGGGTCAGAATAAGGGTCAGGGCTAGGCTTAGGTTTTGGGTTAGGGTTAGAGATAGAATTAGGCCTAGGGATAGAGATAGAATGAGGCCTAGGGATAGGACTAGTAATAGAGTTAGGGTTTGGGGTAGGCTAAGGATTACGGTTAGGACTAGGGTAGGATTAGGGTGAGGGTTGGCATAGGGTACGGGATAGGGTTAGAGCTAGGGTTAGGGTTAGGTTTAGTGTTAGCGTTAGGGTTAAAACTCAGGTTAGGGTTCAGATTAAGGCTAAGTTTGGTGTTAGGGTTAGGACTATTGCTAATGTAAGACCTGGCATTATGATTAGGGCTAGTTTTAGGATTAGGGTTAGGACTAGGTTTACTGTTTGGGTTAGGTTTAGTGTTAGGTTGATGTTTAGATCTAAGGTTAGTTTTAGGATCAGAGTCAGGGTCATTATTAGTTGTACGGTTAGGTTTAGGACTCAAATTAGGTCTAGGGTAAGGGCTAGGCATAGTGTTAGGGTTTGGTTTAGGTTAAGGTTTAGGATTAGAGCTGTAGCTCAGTTTTGCTTCAATGCTATGTCTATGGTGAGGGATATTTTTCAAATTAGCATTAGGATTAGGGCTAGTGTTAGGCTGAGGTTTAGGTTTTAGGTTAGGGTTAGACTTAGAGTGAGAGTTAGATATAGGTTTAGGGCTAGGGCTACGTCTGGGACTAGGGTTAGGGCTAGGCTTTGGATCATGGTAAGGGGAAAATTTAGAACTAGGGCAAGGTGCAGGGCAAGAGTTAGAGTTAGTCTTAGGGTTAGGGGTATGATTAGATTTAGGTTTAGGGCTAAATTAGGTCTAGGATTAGAGCTAGGTTTAGTATTAGGGCGAGGCCTTGGTTTAGGTCTAGGTTTAGAATTAGGTTTAAGGTTCGTTATAATATTATACCTAGGTTAAGGTCTAGGGTGAAGGTTCACTTTAGGGTTAGGCCTAGTGACAGGGATAGGGTTCAGATTAAGGCTAGATATAGGGCCAGGATAAGGGCTTTATTTTTTTTAACATAAGGCCTAGGGCTAATGTTAGGTCTAGGGTTATGGTTAGGGATAGTTTCAGGGTTAGTTTTATGGCTATGTATAGTGTAAGGTTTAGGTTGAGGGTTAGGTTCACTTTTGGAGATAGGGGTATTATTAGGGTCAGGGTAATGGTTAGGGTTTGTTTAGATTAAGGTTTAGGGTTAGGGCTCAAATTAGGTTAGGATTATGTTTATGTTTATGATAATGGATATGGTTAGGTTTAGGGTTCAGTTTAGGTTTATGGTAATGAATAGGGTTAGGGTTATGGATAGAGTTATGGTTATCCTAGGATTAGTATTAGGGTTAGGGTTAGGGTTAACGTAATTGATAGGATTAGAGCTAGAGTTAGGGCTAGGGTTATGGTTAGGATTAAGGCTAGGGTTAGGATTATGTTTAGAGCTAGGTTAGGGTTAAAGCTAGTGTTAGGGTTAGGGTTAGGGCTAGGTTTTAGATTAGGTTAGGGTTAGGGTAGGGCTATGGCTATTATAAGAACTAGGGTTACTATTAGGGCTGGTTTTAGGGTTAGGGTTAGGGCTATGTCTAGTGTTAGTGTTAGGTTATGATTAGAGTGATGATTTGAAATAGGGTTAGTGTTCGGGTCAGAGTCAAGGTCATTGTAAATTTTAGGGTTAGTGATAAATAAGGCTAGAGTTATGGGTAGATGTAGGGTTAGGTTTTGTGTAAGGGTTGCTGCAGTCAGGCTGCAGCAAAATAACCAGCTGGTGACGAGCAAATTGTGTAGATTGATACAGCAGGAGTGGGAGCCTTTTATTGAAGGACAGGAGGGGTATATATATACATTCCATACAGCTTATCTTAATTAACATAAACTAGATACAGAAGTCAACCAATAAGTAATCTCCAAACTTAATGGCTCACTGGTGTTACTTCACAAACCATTCCCTCTGGCAAAATGCCAGGTGCCATCTTGACTTTTTTACAGACCCTAACATTTCCCCCCTTTTGTTTAATTTAAATAACGACCATAGTGGTTTTTACACAAACACCATAAATAATCTGCTACAAGCAGAAGTGGAGGGTTTAATTTAAATTGGGTATACAGCTGTTGAGGATTGTTTTAGTATGTGAACAAATAAGGAGGTTATCAGATCTGTTTGTTTACATTCACCTTTCCTTTTCATTATATTTAATAATTCTATTCAGGATAATATAAATTGTTCAGAAAATTGTTTTCTTATTACCTGTTGGAATGTTACATATTTTTTTTTTGCATCATTGCCAGAATTCCTATCTTCATCCAAGTGCCGGTGAAGACAAAGATGAAACCAAACTACAGCTTCTTCGATAGCTATCACAGTACACTTTATAAACTGATGCATCAATGAATAATAACTCAACAAGTAATGCTCAATCAAGGAGTCAATTTACTTTGGGAGGAAATGGACATATTGATAGATTCCTCCACTTTGACCTGCTTGCAGAACTTGCCTGGACTGTGTATCATTTGTATACATTGTGAACTTATCACTTGTATACATTGTGAACTATCTGTTGGTACAGCGAATTGTGGTAGTGCTGGCGTATCTTTGCTAATGGTGTCACCGGTGGTACAATTTTTCCAAAGGAGCCATCAATTGGTTTGGTGTCGTGGCATTTCTGTATCCTCCTCCCTTCTGCTAGTGATGGTCTAAAATTTGGGGGCCAACAGAGGTGAGGCAAAGAACCTCAACCCCCCCCACTGACACCAAGGCCAAAATTGGGGGCCAACAGAGGTGAGGCAAAGAACCTCACCCCCCCCCCAACTGGTACATAGGCCTATCCACAAGTATGGCTGTATGCTGGACCGGTAGTCAGTGATGGGTATGATCCAATTGCAGTGGTACCAACCAAAGACAGGAGGCTGACGCCTAGAGGTCAGCTCATCCGATGACGGGTAAGGACCATATGTTGTATTGGACAACCTAACAGGCATAGTCCCTAAGCCACATTGCTTGTTGCTTAATTAAACAAAAGGGGGGAGATGCTGAGAGCCATAGCCAAGTAGGAATGACGCATGGCATTTTTGGTTGAAAGGTGATGCCAGCAAGCCATTGAGATTATATGATTATGTTAAGATCTGCATTCAATTGGATATTAGACCCCTGATGTATGCCACGGCCTGCTACTTTGGAGTTCTGGCGGGACTCCCTGAGAGTTCCCATTGGCTGAGGAAGTGCAGTAGGAGGGATTTCCAGACGAGGGATTTGCCTGTTGGAGTAGTGGGCCCCAGGAGGAGCCACGTGGTGTGGTTCAGCATTTTTCCCTGAGAGCATATGTGGAGTGTGCTGGTGGAGTTCAGATAAAAAGTTTGTTCCTGCTTTAGTGGCTCGTGATTTTGTGCCCAGCCAGACTGCGGCAAGCGTTAGGGCAAGAATTAGGGCTAGGTCTAATGTCAGGTCTGAGATTACAGTTAGGTTAGTGTTAGGGTTAGGGGTAGGGCTCAGTTTTGTTTTAGAGCTACAGCTAGGTTTAGAATTAGTTTTAGGATTAGCAATAGTGTTAGGGCTAGTGGTAGGGTGAGGCTCAGGCTTAGGGTTAGGGTTATATTTAGAGTTATGTTTAGATCTAGGGCTAGGACTTGGGCTAGGTTTAGGGTTTAGTTTAGGGCTAGTGTTAGGGTTATGTTAACAGAGTTAGTACTAGAAATAGGTCTAGAGCAAGAGTTAGAGTTAGTCTTAGGGGTAGGGTTAGAGTTAGGGTTATGATTAGCATTAAATTAGGGCTAGGATTAGAGCTAGGGTTAGGGTTAGGGTTAGCATTAGTGTTAGTGTTGGATTAGGGTTAGGGTTAGTGTTAGGGTAAGGGATGTGGTTATACCTAGGTTCAGAACTAGGGCGCTGGTTGAAATTAGGGATTGGGCTAAGGTTAGGTTCAGGTTAGGATTAAGGCTAGGTTTAGGGCTCGGTTTAGGGCTTGGGTTTGTGTTACGTTTAGGGCAAGTATTAGGTCTATGGATAATGTCAGTAAGGGTTCCGCTTAGGGATAGTGTTAAGGTTAGGTTTATGGCTAGGTCCATTGTAAGGGTTAGGTTTCAGGAAAGGGTCCAGTTTAAAGCTAGGTGTATTTTTAGGGTATGTGTCTGGTTTAGGTTATGGATTAGGTTTAGGGCTTGATTTATCATTAGGGTTAGGGATTGGGTTAGAGTAATTAATAAGGTTAGGTTTAGTGTAATGGTTAGTTTTAGGAAATGGATAGCTTTAGTGTTAGAGAAAGGTTTAGAGTTAGGCCTAGGGTTAGCATTTGGATTAGGCTTATGTTTAGGGTAATAGATAGGTTTAGGGCTAGGGTTATGGTTAGGATTAGGGCTAGGGTTAGGGTTAGGGTTAAGCCTAGGTTTATTGTTAATGCTAGGTTTAGGGTAAGCATTAGGGTTTGAGCTATGTTTAGGGCTAGGGCAATGGTTAGGGTTAGTGTGGCATCTAGTTTTAGGGTTAGGGTTAAATTTAGAGCTAGGTTTAGCATTAGGGTTAGGGTTTTGTTTAGGGTAATGCATAGAGTTAGAACTAGGGTTTGGCCTTGGTTATGGTTAGGATTAGGACTAGGATTAGGGTTGGGGTTAGGTCTAGATTAATATTTTGGCAAGGGTTAGTGTTTGAGCTAGGGTTAGGGTTAAGGCAAGGGTTCAGGTTAGGGTTAGTTCTAGGGTTAGGGTTAGGGTTACACATAGAGCTAGGTTTTGTGTGAGGTTTGGGGCTAACATTGGGGATAGCACTAACCCCAAAACAAAATAGCCCTAATCTGAGCCCTGAAACTTGATTTAATCCTAACCCTAATCCTAGCTCTAAACCTAGCTGTAACCCTATCCCTTATCCTAAGCCAAACCCTATCCATAATGCTAACCCTAGTCCTAATAGTAATCCTTAGCCTAAATCAAACACTATCCCTATTACTAGTCCAAACCCTAGCCCTCATTCTATGTCTACACCTAACCAAAAACCTAACCCTAATCTTCACCCTTATTCTGACCATGACACTAACTATAGGTCTAAACCTGACCCTCACCCTAAACTAAACCCGGAAACTAGCCCTACCACTAAATTTTACCTAAACCTAACCCTATCACTACCCCTAGACCTAAACCTAATCCTAAATCTACTGATAACTCTAGCCCTGGACCTAAACAAAAAATAGTTAAAGTCCTAACAATAACACTTAACTTAAACCAAACAATAACACTACCTCTAGACCTAACACTACTCCTGATTCTGGTTTTCACCATATCTCTAATCAGAACACTGACCCTGACACTAACACTAGCTCTAAAACTAAACCTAGCTCTAAAACTGACTTTAAAATAAAATCTAAACCTAACACTAGATCTAGCCATAACCCTAACCCTAAAACTATCCCTAATTAGAACCCTAGATCTTACATTACCCATAGTACTAAAACTAGACCTAAATCTAACACAAAACCTAGCCCTAATCCAAGGTCTAAACCTACCCTAAGCATAACCCTAACCCTAAACCTAGCCGTAACCCTAAGCCTAACCCTCACCTTAGACCTATGCATAGCTCAAAGCCTAAATTTTGGCCTAAACCTAACCCTAGCCTTATCCCTAATAATAACTCTAACCCTAGTTCTAACCCTAACCCTAACTCTAACCCTAACCCTATACATTACCCTTATGATAACCCTAATCCTAATGCTAACCCTAGGCAGAACCCTAACCCTATCGCAAACCCTAAATCTCTCCATTACCCTAAACCTTCCCTGAAACCTAAACCTAACCATATTTATTACCCTAAACCTAACCCTAACCCTAATGCTCATTTGAGCCTTATCATTAAATCTTAACCTAATACAAACCGTAACCCTGACCCTGAACCTAAAAGTACCCCTAGATGTAAAACTGACCCTTACCCTAAACTTAAGACTTACAGTAGACTAAGACATATACCTAATTACAAATCTACTCCTAAATGTAACACTAGACCTGACATTATCCCTAGCCCTAATTCTAGACCTAATCCTACAACAAACCCTAGCCCTCATCCTAGCCCTAAAACCTAGCCTTAATCAAAACTGTAACCCTAAACCTAGCCCTAATCCTAATAATAACCCTCACTCTACCTCTAAACCTAGCTATAATACATTCTTTACCCTAAACCCTAAACCTAGTCCTAGTGCTAGGAGTAAGCTGAACATTAACCCTAGATCTAAACCTTGCACTGATTTAGCTCTATCCCTAAAACTAACCATAACCCTATCCATAAGACTAACTCTAACTCTCGCCCTGGCCTTATCCCTAGTTCTATCCTTATCATTTACCATAACCCTAAACCTAGCCCTAACCATAGCCCTATCATTAGACCTAGCCCTAACCCTAGATCTAACCCTAACTCCAAGTCTTAGCATAACCCTCAGCCTAAGCCTAACAAAAACATTATCCCTTACCCTAACGCTAATCATATAACCTAGGACTAAAACAAAACTGAGCAATAGAAGCTGAGGATATGACTCAAGTGGTAGCACATTCACCTGGCATGTGTGGGGTGCTGGGTTTGATCCTCAGCAACAATAAAAATATAATTATAAAAAAGACAACAAGTGCTGGAGAGGATGTGGGGAAAAGGGTACTCTTGTACATTGCTGGTGGGACTGCAAACTGGTGCGGCCAATCTGGAAAGCGGTATGGAGATTCCTGGGAAAGCTGGGAATGGAACCACCATTTGACCCAGCTATTGCCCTTCTCGGTCTATTCCCTAAAAACCTAAAAAGAGCATGCTACAGGACATTGCTACATCGATGTTCATAGCAGCACAATTCACAATAAATAGCAAGACTGTGGAACCAACCTAGATGCCCTTCAATAGACGAATGGATAAAAAAAATGTGGCATTTATACACCATGGTGTATTACGCAGCACTAAAAAATGACAAAACCATGGAATTTGCAGGGAAATGGATGGCACTAGAGCAGATTATGCTTAGTGAAGCTAGCCAATCCCTAAAAAACAAATACCAAATGTCTTCTTTGATATAATGAGAGCAACTAAGAACAGAGCAGGGAGGAAGAGCAGGAAGAAAAGATTAACATTAAACAGATACATGAGGTGGGATGGAAAGGGAGAGAAAAGGGAAATTGCATGGTAATGGAGGGAGACCCTCATTGTTATACAAAATTACATATAAGAGGTTGTGAGGGGAATGGGAAAATAAACAAGGAGATATATGAATTACAGTGGATGGGGTAGAGAGAGAATATGGGAGGGGAGGGAGGGGGGATGATAGAGGATAGGAAAGGTAGCAGAATACAACAGTTACTAATAGGGTATTATGTAAAAATGTGGATGTGTAACCGATGTGATTCTGCAATCTGTATTTGGGGTAAAATTGGGATTTCATAACCAACTTGAATCTAATGTATGAAATATGATATGTCAAGAGCTTTATAATGTTTTGAACAACCAAAAAAAATTAAAAAAATAAAAAAAATAAAAAAGATGTTGTTTCCAACAAAACTAAAAAAATAAAAATATTAAAAAATTCTCTCTCTCTCTCTCTCTCTCTCTCTCTCTCTCTCTCTTTCTAAAAAACAAAAAAAACTGAGCAGTATTCCTAACCTTAAACCTTAACATAATCCAAACCCTAACACTACACCTAGACCAAATCCAAGTCCTAATTTGAGTCCTTACAATAACCTTAATCTAACCCTGACCCTGAATCATATCCTAACACTCACCCTAGGTCTAAACACCATCCTAAACTTAAACCAAACCCTAACAGTAACCCTATCCTTAAATTAAGTCATAACCCTAACCTTAAAACTAACCTTGATGCTGACTCATACCCTAACAGTCACACTCGCTCTAAAGAACACCTTAAACTTCAACTGAACCCTAACAGTAATCCTAGCCTTTATTTGAGACCTAACCCTAACCCTAAAACTAACACTGTCTCTGAATCATATCCTAATACTAACCTAGCTATAAATATCACCCTAACATTAAACCTAACCCTAACACTAGACCTACACCTACCCCGAACCCTAACTGTAACCCTAGTTCTTACATTATCCATTGCCATACATTAGCCCTAACCCTAACCCCAAAATTAGCTGAAATCTGAGCTCTAAACCTAGATTTAACCCTAACCCTAACCCTAACTCTAGCCCTAAATCTAGCTCTTAGCCTACCCCTTACCCAAAGTGAAACCCTAACCCTAATGGTAACTCTAGACCTATCCCTAATCCTTAAGCTAACCAAAACCCTAACTCTATTAATAGTCATAACCCTACCCTCACTCTATCTCTAACCCTACTCCAAACCCTAATGTAAACCCTGACCATTTTTTTCACCCTAACAGTAATCCTAAGTATAAACCTGGCCCTAAACCTAGACCAAACCCCAACACTAACCCTAGACATAAACCAAATACTAAATCGAGCCTTAATTCTAGCCCTAGACCTAAACAAAAACCTATCCCTAGCCCTTAAAGTAACCCTTAACCTAACACAAACATTAACCCTACCCCTAGACCTAAACATAGTTCTAATTCTGGCTGTAACCTAATTCTAACTCTAACCCAAACACTGACCCTGCCTTTAAGAGTAAACCTACCTCTAAACCTGACCCTAACAAAAATCTCAACCTACCACTAGACCTAGCCAAAATCCCAACCCTAAAACTAGCCCTAATCATAACCCTAGCTCTTACATTACCCACAGCCCTAACCCTAGGCCTAAACTAACACAAAACCTAGAGCTAATCCTTGGACTAAGCATAACCCTAACCCTAACCTAACACTTGATTAGGCCTAACCATAGGTCAAAGCCTAACTCTTATCCTTAACATAAACCTATACCTATCCCTAAATATACCCCTAACACGAGCCCTAATCCTAAACTCAACTCCAGCCCTAAACCTAGCTCTAAACCTACCCATCACCCTAAAACTAACCCTAAATCTATTGATAACCCTAGGCCTAACCCTAACCCTAAACCTAACCAGAAAACTAACACTAGACCTAACCCTAAACCTCACACTCACCATAGACCTAACTCTAGCTCAAACCCTAACCCTTACCATAAATCTAAACATAACCATAGCCCTAAACCTAAACCTAAACCTCAATCTAACACTAACCATAACCCTGTGCCTACATCTAACCATATCCATTACTCTAACCCTAACCATACTCTAATCTTATCCCTAGACCTAACTCTAAACCTAACCCTCGCCCTAGCCCTAACCCTAGGTCAAAACCTAACCCTTATGCTAAACATAACCCTAACACTAATCCTAGTTCTAACCCTAACCCTAACTCTAACTCAAGACTTATTCCTAACCATAACCCTAGCCCTAAACGTAGCTCTGACCCTATCCATTTTCCTAACCATTACCCTTACCCTAATGCTAACCCTAGGCCTAACACAAACACTGTCGCTAAACCTAACCCTATCAATTACCATAAACCTAAAGTGAAACATAAATAAAAACCTATCATTACCCTA
>NW_026692726.1:0-28334 GCF_021218885.2 Marmota monax | reverse complement strand
AATAACCCATTAGTCTAATGCAATGTCTAACAATACCCCTAGAACTAACCCTAGTAAAATTGTGCTACTCACCATAAATGTAATGCTAACCTGAACACTGACCCTTACCCTAACACAAACCCTAGCTCTAAACCTTATCCTAACCCAAAACATACCCGAACACTAGACCTATCCATAACCCTCACCTTAAAACTAACCATAACCATAATCCTAGTTCTTACATTACCCATAATCCTAACACTAGCCATAAACCTCCTCCCAAAACCTAGCCCTAAAAGTAGCACTAAAACTAGCTGTAAGCCTAATCCTAACCTTAGCCCTAGTCCTAACCGTCACACTTGCCTAGCCCTAAACTTAGCTCAAACTCTAACTCTTACCCTAATTGTAACCCTAACGCTAACCCTAACCCTAAAACTTGCCCTAATCCTAACTGTAACCATAGCAGAATTCCTACCTCATATTATTTCCATTACCATAAATATAACCCTAACACTAATGCTAACCCTAGCCCTAACTCTAACCCTAATTCTAACCATAGCCCTGATTTTAACCATAAAACTTGCCTTGGCTCTAACCATAAACACTTAACCTAAACCTAACCCTAACACTAAACTTAGGCCTAACCCTAACCCTACTTCTAATCCTAACTTTAACCTAATCCCTAACACTAGCACTAACTCTATCCATTACCCTACACATAAGCCTATCCCAAATGCTAACCCTAGGCCTAAACCTAGCAGTATCCCTAAAGCTAACCCTATACATTACTCTATACCTCACCTGAACACTAAACCTAATCCTATTCATTACTCTAACCCTAACCCTAATGCTAATTTGAGCCCTAACCCTAAACCTTAACCTAAAGTAAAAACTAACCTGGAATTTGACACTAATAATACACCGAGCTCTAAAGCTGACCCTTACCCTAAACCTAACACTTACATTAGACCTTGCCATAAACATAACCCTAAACATAACCCTAGATCTGACATTAGTCCTAGCACTAATTCTAGCTCTTACCCTAACACAAAACCTAGCCCTCATCCTACCCTAAACCTAGCCTTAATCCTAATCCAAACCCTCACCCTGGCTCTATCCCTAATTTTTACCCTCGACCAAGCCCTGATCCTACCTATAAGCCCATCACATCCCCTAAAACTAACCCTAACCCTAACAATTACACAAACCCTAACCCTAGCCTTAATCATAGGCCTAACACTAACACTAACTCTAGCACTTATCTTACCCCTAATTTAGCCCTAACCTTAACCCTACACTTAACCCTAGTCCTAACACTAACTCATTCTTACCCTAGCCCTATTTTTATTTCTAACCCTATCCATCACCTTAGCCCAAACCTTATCCCTCATCGTAGCCATAGCCCTCATCCTAGATCTAACCATAACTCTAAATCCAACCCTAAACTTAAGCCTAAGCCTCAGCCTACCACTAGCCCTAATACCATTGCTAATCCTAAAACTAGCCCTAACCATAGTCCTAGCCCTAAAACAATACCGACCCATTGCTATAACACTAAACCTTAACCTAAACCAAACTCTAATCTTACAACAAGCCATAAACCTACCTCTAATTCAAGTCCTAGGCCTACAACTAACAATAGCTCTAAATATCACCCTAACCTTTAAGCTAATGATGACACTAGACGAGCCCAAATTCCATCGCTAAAACTAACCCTAATCGTCAACATAGTTCTTACATTGGCCTTAGCCCTAACCCTAGCCTTAACCCTAAAGCAAAATAGCCCTAATCTGAGCCCTAACACTAGATTTAACCATAACTGTAACCTTAACCCTAGTCCTAAATCTAACCTAAACTCTAGCACTAAATGTACCTCTTACCCTCAGCCAAACCCTATCCATAATGTTAACCCTAGTTCTAATCCTAATCCTTACCCTAACACTATTTCTAGTCCTAACATAAGCACTCATTCTAGCTCTAATTGTAACCCAAATCCTAACCCTAACCCTTACCCTTATTCTGACACTAACACTAATTATAGGTCGAAACCTGAATCTAACCCTAAACCGAAACCTGAAACAAGCCTCATAGTAACCTTATACATAAACCTCACCCTAAAAGTAGCAATAAACCTAAACCAAATCCTAAATCTAGCAATAATTCTAGCCCTAGACCTAAACAAAACTTAGTCCTAGCCCTATCAGTAAACCTTAACCTAAAACAAACAATAAACCTACCTCTAAACCTAACCTCGTCCTAATTCTGGCTTTCACCCTAACCCTAACTCTAACCTGAACACTCACCTCACCTTTAACAACAAACTATCTCTAATCCTGAGCCTAACCAACATCTAAACTTAACAATAGACCTAGCCATAACTCTAACCCTAATGCTAGCCCTAATAATAACCCTAGCTCTTATATTACCCAGAGCCCTAACCCTAGGCCTAAACCTAACACAAAACCTAGATCTTATCCTAGGCCTTAACCTAGCCTTAGGCATAACCCTAACAATACCCTAACCTTAGCCTTAGTCTTAACCCTGAATCAAAACCTAAACCTTACTCTAAATATAAACTTACACCTATCCCTAAATCTAACCCTAAACCTAGTCCTAATCCTAACCTTAACTCTAGCACGAAACCTAGCACTCAAGATATCCATTACCCTAAACATAACACTAACTCTATTGATAACCCTAGGCTTAACCTAAACCCTAAACCTAACCAGAAAACTAATCCTAAACCTAACCCTATACCTCACCATCAACATACACCTAACCCTCGCTCAAACCCTAACCCTTATTATAAACCTAACCATAACCCTAGCCCTAAGCCTAAAACTCAATCTAATTCTAACCATAAACCTAAACCTACATCTAATTGTATCCAATACCCTAACCCTAACATTACCCCTAATGATGACCGTAGCCCTAATCCTAACCCTAACCCTAACTGTATTGTAATCTTATCCCTAGACCTAACCCTAAACTTAACCCTCGCCCTAGCCCTAAACCTAGCTCAAAACCCAACTCTTACACTAAACATGACCCTAACACTAACCCTAGATCTAACCCTAACCGTAACCCTAACTCAAGATGTATTTCTAACCATAAACCTTGCCCTAAGCTTAGCTCTAACCCTATCCATTATCCTAACCATAACCCTGACGCAAATGCTAACCCTAGACCTATTGCTAACCCTAACCATATCAATTACCCTAAACCTAAACTGAACCCTAAAAAACCTATCATTACCCTAACCATGACCCTAAAGCTAATTACAGTCCTAACCCTAAACCCTGACCTCAAACAAACTCTAACCCTAAACCTTACCCTAATAATTCCCCTAGCTCTAAACCTGATCCTTACCCTAAAACTAACCATTACACTAGACCTAGCCATAAAATATTCTAAATCTATCCCCAACCGTAACCCTAGACCTGACATTAGCACTAGCCCTAATCCTAGCTCTAACCCTAACACAAACCCCAGGGCTTATCCTAGCCCTAAACCTAGCCTTAATCCTAAACCTAACCCTAACCTTAGGCCTAAACCTAACACTAACCTTACCCTAAACTTAGCCCTAACCTTAGCCCTAATCTTACCCCTAATTTACACCTATCCCTAACGTTAGCCCTAACCCTAGCCCTAAGACTAACTCTAACTCTCATCCTTGCCTCATCCCTAGTTCTAAACCTATACCTTACTGGAAGAATAATCCTAGCCCTAACCCTAGCCCTATCCTTAGATCTAGCCCTAACCTAGATCTAACTCTAACTCTAACTCTAACTCTTAACTCTAACTCTAAGTCTAAATTTAATCCTAAGCCTAAACCTAAACCTAACACTAGCCCTAACCTTAATGCTAATCATAAAACTAGGCCTAATTCTAGCCCTAAAACAAATCCCAGACATAGCCCTAAACCTAACCCTTAACCTAAGCCAAACTCTAAGCCTAACCCTAAACTTAGCCCTAATTCAAGTTTTAAGCTGTACCAAAAACTAACCATGACCCTGAATCCAACCACAACACTAACCCTACCTCTAAAGATAACCCTAACCATAAAACTAAACCTAAGACTCGACCTAGCCCCAACCCTAAACCTAAATTTAGCCTTAAATGTAACCCTGGTTCTTACATTAGCCATAACCCTAACCCCAGCACTAACTTAACACAAAACCTAGCCCTAATTCAAGACCTAACCCAAACTTTAACCCTAACACTAACCTTAACCCTAGTCCTAATCATAACCATAACTCTAGCCCTATCCTTAGATTTAACCCTATTTATCACCATAATTATAACCCTAACACTAATACTAACACTAGGCCTAAACCTAACACTATCCCTAATGCTAACCCTATCCATTACCCTAAACCAAACCTAAACCCTAACCCTCACACTATCATTACCCTAACCCTAACTTTAATGCTAATTAAAGCCCTAAATTTAATCCATAGTGTTTCCCAAACCCTAACCAATGCCCTGGCCCTAATAATACCCCTGGCTCTAAACCTGACCTAAAACTAAACGTAACCCTTACACTACCTGTATCCATAAACCTAACCCTAAATATATCTTTAACCATAACCCTAGACCTGATATTAGTCCTAGCCCTAATTCCAGCCCTACCCTAAAACAAACTGTAGCT
The DNA here is from genome assembly GCF_021218885.2 of Marmota monax. Taxonomy (NCBI): domain Eukaryota; kingdom Metazoa; phylum Chordata; class Mammalia; order Rodentia; family Sciuridae; genus Marmota; species Marmota monax. The sequence goes on along the minus strand of NW_026692726.1, from coordinate 23,704 downwards.
CTCTTCCTAGCCCTAAAACCAGCCTTAATCATAACCCTAACCCTAACCATAGGCCTAACCCTAATTCTAACCCTCACCCAACCACTAAACCTAGCTATAATGCCAATCCTTACCCTAAACTTAACCCTAACCCTAAACCTAATGCTAGCCCTAAGCAGAACAATAACCCTAGTTCTAATTCTACCCTAATTTAACCCTATCCCTAACCCTAACCCTAGCCCTAAGACTAACTCTAACTTTCACACTAGCCCTATCCCCAGTTCTAACCCTATCCATTACCATAACCCTAACCATAGCTCTAACCCTAGCCATAAAACTTGCCCTGTCCTTATTCCTAGCCATAACCCTAAATCTATCCCCAACTCTAAACCTAACACTAACCCTAAGCCTAAGCCTAACATAAACACTAGCCCTAACCCTAATGCTACTCGTTAAACTAGCCCTAACACTGACCCTAGAAGTAAATGAAAACCAAGCAATAGCCTAATACTAAACCTTAACTTAAATCAATTGTAATACTCCACCTACACCTAACTTTAGCCCTAATTCGAGGCCTAACCTTAACCTGAATACTAACCCTGACTCTGACTCATATCCTAACACTCACCCTAGCTCTAAACACAATCCTAACCTTAAACCAAACACTTACAGTAACCCTAGCCATAATTTGAGTCTCAACCTTAACCTTGAAACTAAGCCTGACTCTGACTGCTAACCTAACACTAACACTAGCTCTAAATATCACCCTAAACTTAAACATAATCCTAACAGTAGAGGTCTAATCCCTAACCATAAACCTAAAATTATGTAACCCTAGTTTATGTAATATAATTGTAACCCTAGTTCTTACATTAGCTGTTAATCTAACCCTAGCCCTAATCCTAACATAAAAAGTAGCGCTAATCTGAGCTCTAAACCTAGCTTTAACCCTAAACATAGCCCTAACTCTACCTCTAACACTATCCCTTACCCTAAGACAAACACTAACACTAATTCTAATCCTAATTCTAACCCTAATCCCTAACCTAATCCAAACCTATTTCCTATTACTAGTCCTAACTCTAGCCCTCATTCTATCTCTAACCATAACCCAAACACTAACCCTAACTCTGACACTTATTCTGACCCTAACACTAATCATAGGTCTAAACCTGAACCTAACCCTAAACCAAACTCTAACACTAGCCCTAGACCTAAACCTAAACCTAAATCTAGCCATAACCCTAGCCCTAGACCTAAAGAAAAACCTAGACTTATCCCTAATAATAACCGTTAGCCTAAGCTAAACACTAACTCTTCCCATAGACCTAACCCTAGTCCTAATTCTGGCTTTAATTCTAACCATAATCCTAATCTGAACACTGATGCTGACATTAACCCTAGCTCTAAATATCACCCTAACCCTAAAAATATATCTAGCCCTAACATTAAACATAAAACTAGCCCTAATCATAACAAGTTCTTAATTTAGCCATAGCCCTAACCTATTGCAAAACCTTGCCCTAATCCAATCCCTACCCTATCTTTAACCCTAAAGCTAACCCTAACCCTAACCACAGCCCTAACCCTAAGCCTAAGCCTAACACTAGATCCAATCCTAAGCATAACACTTGCCCTAACCCTAGCTCTAACCCTATCAATTACCCTAAGGATAACCCTAACACTTATGCTAACCCTAGACCAAACCCTAATCCTATGCCCATCCCTAACTCTATCCATTACCCTACACCTAATTGGAACCCTAAACCTAAAACTATTGTTAAACTATCACTAAACCTAATGCTATTTCGAGCCCTAAACATAAACTATAACCTCACCTAAAACCTTACTCTGACCCTAATAATACCCCTAGTTCTAAACCTGACCCCAACCATAAACCTAACCCTTACAATAGACCTAGATATAAACTGAACCCTAAAACTATCCCTAACTCTACCCTAGACCTGACATTAGCCCTAGCTCTAATCCTAGTCCTAACCCTAACTAACACAAAACTTAACCCACATCCTAGACATAATCCTCACCTTCATCATAACACTAACCTTAACCCTAATTCTAATCCTCTCCCTATCCCTAATACTACATATAAACTCATCCCTTACCCTAAACCTAACCCTAATCCAAGGCCTAACACTAAACCTAGCCCTAACCCTAAGCCTAACACTAACATTAACACTTGCCCTAATCCCAGACCTCACTTAGCCCTATCCCTAAAAATAAACATAATCCTAGCCCTAAGACTAACTGTAACTCCTGCCTTAGACCTATAAGGTAGTGCTAACCTTTTCCCTTACCATCACCCTAAACATAGACCTAATATTAGCCCTAACCCTAGCTCTAGCCCTAAAACAAAACCGAGTTATAACCCTAATCTTAACCCTTAACCTAAACCAAACTCTAGCCTTACACCTAGCCCTAACCCTATCAATAACCCTATCCCTAATTCTAGTCCTAACCTGGAAACTAACCCTGACCCTGACTCTAACGCTAACACTAAACCTTGCTCTAAAATCATTGTAACCATAAATAGAACCCTAACACTAGACCTAGCCTTACCCTAACCTTATAGCTAGTGCTAATGATAACCTTACTTTGTACATTAGCCATATTGTTAAGCCTAGCCCTAACCTAACCCAAAACCTAGCCTTAATCAGTCTTAACCCTAGCCCTAACCTAACAGAAAACCTAGCCTTATCCTAGCTTTAACCCTTAAATTAAACCTAACACTAACCCAAACAAAAGCCTTAATTCTATACATAACCCTGTCCCTAAACTTAGGTCTAACTCTATCCATTACCCTAATGATAATCCTAACACTTATGCTAACCCTAGGCCTAACCTTAACCCTGTCCATTACACTAAACCACAACTAAACCCTAAACCTAACCCTGTTATTACACTAACCCTAAATCTAATGCTAATTTGAGCCCTAAACTTAAACCCTAACCTAACCCAAACCCTAACCTTGATTGTGACCCTCATAATAACCCTAGCTCTAAAACTGACCCTTACCCTAAACCTAACCCTTCCACTGGACCAAGCCATAAACCTAACACTAAATGTATGCCTAATTGTAACCCTAGACCTGACATTAGCCCTAGACCTAATACTAGCCCTAAACCTAATACAAACACTTGCAAGCCCTCAATCTTGCTATAACCCCTTCCTTTAAACAAAACCTAACCCTAACTGTAACCCTAAACCTAGGCATAAACCTAACACTAACCCTAGCCCTAATTTAGCCCTATCACTAACCATAACCCTAAACCTATCCATAAGATGAACTCTAACTCTCACACTAGCCCTATCACTAGTTCTAATCCTATTCCTTACCATGAACATAACCCTAGCCCTAACAGTTGTCCTAACCCTTACCCTATCCTTAGCCCTAGCACTAACCTTAGATCAACACATATCTCTAAATCTAACCCTAATCTGAAGCCTAAGCCTAACCCAAACACTAGCCCTAAGCCTAACACTAAGTCTAAACCTAGCCCTAACCCTAGCCATAGCCTAAAACAAAACTGAGCCATAGCTCTAACACTAATCCTTAAACTAAACAAAACCCTAACCATACACCCACCCCTAATACTAGACCTAATTCGAGTTTTAAGCTGAACACTAAAACTAACTCTGACCCTGACTCTGACACTAATATTAACCGTAGCTCTAAGCATCACCCTTACCTTAAACCTAACCCTAACACTCATCCTATCCCTAACCTTAACCCTAAAGTTAGCCCTAAATGTAACTCTAGTAATTACATTAGCCATAACCCTAACCATAGCACTAACTTAACCTGAAACCTAGCCAGAATCTGAGCCCTATCCTGATCTTTAAACCTAACCCAAGCCCTAATCATAACCCTATCCCTAATCATAACCATAACCATAGCCCCAACCCTAGTTTATCCCTATCCATTACCATAAACATAACCCCAACCCTAATGCTAACCCCAGGTCTAAACCTAAAGCTATCTCTAGTCCTATTTCTATCCATAACCCTAAACCTAACCTGGGCCCTAATACTAACCCTATCATTACTCTAACCCTAACCCTAATGCTAATTCAATCCCTAACTTTACACCTTAACCTATCCCACACCTTAACCCAGACCTTGTACATAAAAATACCCCTAGCTCTAAACCTGACACTACCCCTAAACCTAACCCTTGCTCTAGATGTAGCCACAATCCTAAACATAACATTATCTTTAAACATAATTCTAGACCTGAAATTAGCCATACCCCAAATCCTAGCCCCAACCCTAAAACAAACACTAGCCCTCATCCCAGCACTAAACCTAGCCTTAATCATAACCCTAACCATAACCAAAGCTCTAATCCTAATTCTAAATATTACCCTAACTCTAAACCTAGCTATAACATTATCCCTTAACCTAAAATTAATACTAATTCAGACACTACTCTATATTTAAGCTGAACACTAACCATAGCCCTAATCCCGCCCTAATTTATCCATTTCCCTTACCCAAGCCCTAAGACTAACTCTAACACACACTAGCCCTATCCCTAATTCTAACCCTATTACATACCATAATCTAACCCTAGCCCTAACCCTTGCCTGATCGTCAGTCCTAACCCTACACCTAGATATAACCCTAAATCTAAATCTAACCCTAAACCTTAGCTTAAGCCTAACACTAACACCAGCCCTAACCCTAACACTAATCAGAAAATTAGCACTAACCCTAACCCTAGAAGTAAAACAAAACCAAGCAATAGGCCTAACCCTAAACCTTCACTTAAACCACAGTAACACTACACCTATACCTAACCCTAGCCATAAATTCGACTCCTAACCCTAACCGTAAAAGTAACCCTGACACAGACCCATATCCTAATGCTCACCTAGCTCTAGACACCATCCTAACCTTAAACCGAAACCTACCAGTAACCCTATCCCTAATTCGAGTCCTAACCCTAACTCTGACCCTCATTCATATCCTAACACTAACCCTAGCTCTAAATATCACTCTAACCTTAAACCTAACACTAACACTAGACCTACCCTTAACCCTAACCCTAAAACTAACCCTAACGGTAACCCTAGTTCTTACATTAGCCATTGCCCTAACCCTAGTGCTAACCCTACAAAAAACTAGCCCTAATTAAAGCTCTAAACCTAGCTTTAATCCTAAACCTAACCCTAACCCTAGCTCTATCCCTATCCTTTACCCTAAGCAAAAATGTTACCCTAATGGTAACCCTAGGACTATTCCTAATTATTAGGCTTACCAAAATCCAAACCCTTTTAATAGTCTTGACTAGCCCTCATTCTAGCTCTAATCTTATCCCAAACCCTAACGCTAACCCTGACACTTCTTCTGACACAAACAATAACCCTAGGTCTAAACCTGAACCTAAACATAGAGAAAACCCTAACACTGGCCCTACTGGTAACCTTATAATTAAACAAAACTTTAACCCTAGCACAAAGACTAACTCTAACTCTCACACTAGCCCTATCCCTTACCGTAACCCATAACCTAGCCCTAAACCTAGCACTAATGCTTGCCTTATCCTTTGTTCTTGCCCTAACCCTATTTCTAACCCTAATGCTAAATCTAACCCTAAACCTAAGCCTAAGCCTAACACTAACACTAGCTCTAACTCTAATGTTAATCATAAAACTAGACCTAACCCTAACCCTAGAAGTAAAACAAAACTGAGCAATGGCCCTAACCCTAAACCTTAACTTAAACCACTCGAAAACTACATCTAGACCTAACCCTAGCCCTAAATTCGACTCCTAACCCTAACCTTAAATCTAAACCTGAAACAGACTCATATCCTAATGCTCACCCTAGCTCTAGACCCCATCCTAACCTTAAACAAATCCTAACAGTAACTCTACCGCTAATTCGAGTCCTAACCCTAACCCTGACCCTGACTCATATCCTAACACTAATCCTAGCTCTAAATATCACCCTAACCTTAAACCTAACCCTAACAGTAGACCTCCCCTAACCCCAACCCTAAACCTAATTGTAACCCTAGTTCTAACATTAGCCAATGCCATAACCCTAGCCCTAAACCTACAACAAAAACAAGCCCTAATCCAAGCTCTAAACCTAGCTTTAACCCTAACCCTACCTCTAACCCTAACCCTAGCTCTAAACTTATCCCTTACTCTAAGCAAAACCCTAAAACTAATGGTAACCCTAGACCTATCCCTAATCCTTAGGCTAACCAAATCCTAACCCCATTAATAGTTCTGACCCTGGCCCTCATTTTAGCTCTAATCCTATCCCAAACTCTAATGCTAACCCTGACCCTTATTCTGACCCTAACACTAAACTTAGGTCTAATCCTGACCCTAACCCTAGACCAAACTCTAACACTAGCACTACCGATAAACTTATTCCTAATCCTAACTCTACAACTAGCCTTAGACCTAAATCTAATCCTAAATCTAGCCTTAACTCTATCCCTAGACCTAAACAAAAACCTAGTCCTAGACCTAACAATAACACTTACCCTAACCCAAACACTATCCCTACACCTAGACCTAAACTTAGTCCTAATTCTGGCTATAACCCTAACTTTAACTCTGACCTGAACACTGACCAGCCTTTAACAGTAAACCTACCTCTAAACCTGACCCTAACCGGAAATATAAACCTAACACTAGACCTAGCCATAACCCTCACCCAAAAACTAGCCCTACTCATATCCCTAGATATTACATTACCCACAACCCTAACCTAGGCCTAAACCTAACAAAAAACCTAGAGCTAATCCTAGGCCTTAACCTAGCCCTAAACGTAACCCTAACTCTAACCCTAGCCCTAATCCTAACTTAACCCTAGCCTTAGTCCCAACTCTAGGTCAAAGCCTAACACTTACCATAAACATAAACCTAGAAATATCCACAAATCTAACCCTAACCCTAGCCCTAATTCTAACCTTAACCCTAGCACTAACCCTAGGTATAAACCTACAAAATACACTAAAACTAATCCTAAATCTATTGGCAACCCTAGCCTTAACCCTAACCATAACCCTAACCCTAACCAGAAAACTAAACCTAGACCTAGCCTTAAACCTAACACTCGTTATAACCCTTACCTTAGCTCAAAGCCTAACCCTAACCCTAGCCCTAATTCTAACCTTAACCCTAGCACTAACCCTAGGTATAAACCTACAAAATACACTAAAACTAACCCTAAACCTATTGGTAACCCTAGCCTTAACCCTAACCCTAACCAGAAAAATAAACATAGACCTAACCTTAAACTCGCTATAACCCTTACCCTAGCTCAAAACCTAACCCTAACCATAAACCTAAACATAACCAAAGCCCTAACCTTAACCCTAAACTTTAATGTAACCCTAACCATAAATCTAAACCTAAATAAAACCACATCCATTACACTAAACCTAACCCCAACCCTAATGATAATCCTAGCCCTAACCCTAACTCTAACCCTAAAACTACCGTAATTCTATCCCTAGACCTAACCTTTAACCTAACCCTTGCTCTAGTCCTACACATAGCTCATAACCTAACCCTTATGCTACACATAACCGTAAACAAAACCCTAGTTCTAACCCTCACCCTAACCCAATCTCAAGACCTAATTCTAACCATAACCCTAGTCCTAAACTAAACTCTTACTGTATCCCTTACCCTAAACATAAACCTTACCCTAATTCTAACTCTAGGCCTAACACTAACCCTATCACTAACCCCAACCCTATCAATTATCCTAAACCTAACCTGAAACCTAAACCTAACCCTATTATTACAATAACCCTATCCTAAAGCCAATTTGAGCACTAAACCTGAACTCAAACCTAAGCCAAACCCTAACTCTGAACATGACCCTAATAATTCCCCTAGCTCTAAACCTGACCCTTTCCCTAAACCTAACCCTTACACTAGACCAGGCCAAAACCCTAAGCTTAAAAATATCCCTAATGGTAACCCTAGACCTGACATTAGCCCTAGCCATAATCCTACCCTAACCCTAAAACAAAACCTATCTCTTAGCTCTAAACATAGCCTTAATCATATCCCTAACCATAAACCTGGGCCTAACCCTAACACTAACCCTAGCCCTAATCTTAGCCCTAATTTATTCGTATCCCTAACCCTAATCCTAACCTAGCCCTAAGACTAAGTCTAACTCTCACCCTTGCCCTAAAACTAGTTCTACCCCTATATCTTACTGGAACCCTAATCCTAGCTCTAACCCTAGACATAACACTAGACCTTTTCTTAGTCTTAGCCCTAAGCCTAGATGTAACTTTAAATCTAAATCCAAACCTAAACATAAGCCTAAACCTAAACCTAACACTAGCCCTAACCCCAATGCTAATCCTAAAACCAGTCCTAACTCTAGCCCTAGCCCTAATACAAAACCAAGCCATAGCCCTAACCCTGACCCTTAACCTAAACCAAACCTTAACCCTACACCTTTCCCGAACCTTAGCCCTAATTTGAGTTTTAAGCCGAAAACTAAAACTAAACCTGACCCTGACCTAACCCTAAACCTACTTCTAAACATCACTCTAACCCTAACCCTAAATCTAACACTAGACTTAACCCTAACCCTAACCATAAAACTAGTCATAATTGTAACCTTAGTACTTATATTAGACCTAACCCTATCCCTAGCCTGAACTGAACCCACAACCTAGCCAGAATCTCTGCCCTAACCAAAGCTTTAACCCTAACCCTAACCTTAAGCGTAACACTAGCACTAATTGTAACCATAACCCTAGCCATAAACTTAACTCTACCCCTATCCATTACCTTAACCATAACCTTAACCCTAATGCTAACCCTAGGCTTATACGTAAACCTATCCCTACTCATAACCCTATTCATTACCCTAAACCTATCCTGAAACCTTAACCTAACCCTATTATTACCCTAATTTTAACCCTAATGATAATTCAAGCCCTAAATTAAAACCTTAACCTATCCCAAAAACTAATAGTGACCCTGACCCTAATAATACCCTTAGCTCTAAAAATGACCCTAACCTTAAACCTACCATTATACTAGATATAGCCATAAACCTAACCCTAAAACTATCTTTAACCATAATGCTGGACTTGAAATTAGCCCTAGCCCTAACCCAAAACATAACCCAAGTTTTAACCGTAATTCTAACCCTTGCCCTAGCCCTAAACCTAGCTATAAACCCATCCCTTACCCTAAACCTAACCATAACCCTAAACCTAACCCTAACCCATTCTCCTAACCCTAGGCCTAACAATAGCACTAAGCCTAGCACTAATCCTAGCCCTAATTTAGTCCTATCCAAACCTAGCGTTAGCCCTAAGACTAACTCTTGCCCTAGCCCTATCGCTAGTTCTATCCTTAGTTCTAGCCTAATCTTAACTCTAAATATAAACCTAACTCTAAATTTAACTGCAAATATAAGCCTAAACCAACCTCTAACATAGTCCTAACAATAATGCTACTCCTAAATTTTGAACTACACCTAGCCCTGGTCATAAAAATACCAAGCCATAGCCCTAACACTAACCTTTATTCTAAACCAAACTCTAACCCTACAATTAGCCCTAACCCTAACTCTAAAACTAACCCTGAACCTGATGCTGACCCTAATACTAATCCTAGCTCTAAACATTACCCTAAACTTAAATTCTGCCTAGCACTAGACCTAGCTTTAACCCTAACCATAAAACTAGCCCTAATCATAACCCTAGTTCATACATTAGTCATTGTCCTAACCCTACCCCTAACCCTAACACAAATCCTACCCGTAATTTAAGCCCTAACCCTAGATTTAACCCAAATATTAACTCTCACACTAGCCCTTACCCTAACCCTAGCCCTAACCCTTTCCCTTACCCAAAGCCAAACCCTAACCCAAATGCTAACCCTAGTACTAACCCTAATCCTTAGCCCAACTTATACTCTAACCATATTACTAGTCCTAAACCTAGCCCTCCTCTCTAGCTCTAACCCTAAACCTGATCCTTATTCTGACCCTAACACTAACCCTGAGTCTAAAGCGGACCTTATCCCTAAACCAAACCCTAACACTAGCCCTACCTGTAACCCTATATCTATATTTAACCCTAACACTAGCCCTAGACCTAAAACTAATCCTAAAAATAGCTATAACTCTAGCCCTAGACCTAAACAAAAACCCAGCTATAGCCCTCACAATAAGCCTTAACCTAAACCAAACACTAACCCTATGCCTAGACCCAAACCTAGTCCTAATTTGGGCTATAACCATAACCATAACCCTATCTTGAACACTGACCCTTACCTTAACACTAAACCTAGCTCGAAACCTGACCCTAACCCAAAACCTAGACCTAACAGTAGACCTAGCCATAACCCTAACCCTAAAACTAGCCCTAAACATAACCCAAGCTCTTATGTTACTCATAGTTCTAACCCTAGCCCTAAACCTAACATAAAGCCTAGCCCTAATCCTAGGCAGAAACTTAGTCCTAAGCATAACCCTAACCCTAATCATAGCCCTAACATTAACCCTAATCCTAACCCATGCCTTAGACCTAACCCTAGCTAAAGGAAAACCATTTCTCTAAACATAACACACTAGCCCAATCCTAAACCCTAACCCTAATTCTAGCTCTAATCCTAATTTTAATTCTAGCCCAAACTTTGGCTCTAACCCTATCCATTACCCTTACACTAACCCTAATTATAACCCTATCTCTAATACTAAACCTAACCTTAAACATAAATGTAACCCTAGACCTAACCCGAAACCTAAACATTGCAATAACCCTAACGCTAGCTGAAACATTAAGCCTTACATTAAAGCTAATCCTAACACTAGCCCTAACCCATACCCTAACCAAAACCCTAACCCTACATTTAATATTATCCATTACCATAAACTTAACCCTAACCCTAATTAAAACCTAGCTATAACCCTAACCCTAAGCCAAACCATAACCTTAAACATAACTCTATACCTAAACTTAAACCTAACCCTCTCCCTAGCTCTAACCCTAGCTCAAACACTAATTTTTACTCTAACCTAACCATAACCCTAGCCCTAACCCTAACACTTACCCTAACCCCAATACTTACCCTAAACCAAACCCTATCCCTATCCCTAAACCTAACCCTAATCCTATACTTAATACAAACCATAAACTAGCCCTAACCTGAGCTCTAAACCTATCCATTACACTAAACATAACCCTAACCCTAATGCTAATCCTAACCCTATCAATAAAACTAACCCATTCTTTACCTTAAACCTTAACTGAAACCGAAACCTAACCATATCCATTACCCTAACCCTAAACCTAAAGTGACCACTAACTCAAGCCTTAACCATAAACTTTAACCTAAACCAAATGCCAACTCTGACTATAACCCTAATAAAACTCCTAGCTCTAAACCTGACCCTTATACTAAATGTAACTCACTAGAACTAGACATAACCTAATCCTAAAACTATCCCTAACCATAACCTAGACTAGTCCTAGCCCTAAACCTAACAGAAAACCAAGTCATTCTTCTAGCCATAAACCTAACTTAATCCTACCCTGAATACTAACCCTAACCCTAATCCTAATTCTAAACCTCATCCTAGACCTAAAGCTAGCTATAACACCACCATTCCCCTAAACTTAACTTTTACCCAAATACTAACCCTAAACCTAGCCCTACCCCTAGGCCTAACCCTAACACTAACCCTAGCCCTAATCCTAGCCCTAATTTAGCTGTAACCCTAACCCTAAAATAAGCCTGGTACTAAGTCTAAAACTAAATCTCTCCCTAGCCGTATCCCTAGTTCTAACCCTATCCCTTCTGGAACCCTAACTTAGCCCTAAATCTAGTCCTAAATCTAACCCTAAATCTAAATCTAACCCTAACCCTAATCCTAAACCTCATCCTAACACTAGCCCTAATTTTAACACTAATCCAAAATCTAGGCCTAAAAATAGCCATAGCTCTAAAACAAAACTGAGCCATAGCCCAAACCCTAAACCTTAACTTAAACCAACCCTAACCCTACACCTAGCCCTAACTTTAGCCCTAACCCTAAAACTAACCCTTACCCTGACTCTGACCCTAACACTAAACCTAGCCCTATACATCGCCCTCACCCTAAACCTATGCTTTGCATGCTTCAGCATAGGACTACATTAACAAGGAAAAAAATAGAGAGTGCCCAAGAGAAATGATTGAGTGTGTGAAGTTTCAAGCAGCTTACACCAACCCTGTTTGTTATCCAGCTCCATTTCCAATTACACATATAAGTCAAGATGAAGTGAAACCTTAAAACACAAACTGTTCTGACAGCGAACCATGAACCGAGAAGGCCCAAACATGGGGAATATAGTAAGGCTAGGTAAAAGATGAATCCTCCCTGGTATCAAATAAATTTGAACAAAATTAACTCTAACCCCAACACTAATTCTACCCTAGCCCTAAACCTAACCCTAACCCTAACCCTAACCTGTTTAGAGAACCTTTGATCATAGAAGACCCAAACTTGGGGTGCCTAGTAGGGCAAGGTAACAGATGAATCCTGCCCAGTATAAAAAAATCTGACAAATTAATTGGGGGAGGTGTTTCAGTACATGCCTATTTCCCCTGTATTTTTCCTAAAGTGCTGTTGGATAATGTTCTTTTCATTGTCATGGCTTTGGAAAACATTCACTAGGAAGAAACCAGAGAGTGCCCACAGAGAACTGATTGAGTGTGTGAAATTTCAAGCAGCTAGCACCAACCCTGTTTGATTACCAGCTCCATTTCCATTTACCCATATAGGACAACTTGAAGTGAAACTTTAAAATACAAACTGTTCCTGACAGTGAACAATTGAAATTAGAAGGCCCCAAACTGGGGAACATAATAAGGCTAGGTAAAAGAGAAATCCTGCCCAGTATCAAAGAAATTTGAACAAAAATAACTCTAACCCTAACACTAGTTCTAACTCTAGTCCTAAATCTAACACTAATCCTAAACCTACCCTGTTTATAGAGCTTTGATCATAAAATTTCCAAACTTGGGGAACCCATGGCAGCAAGCTAGTAGATGAATCCTGTGCAGTATCAAACAAATCTGACCAAATAATTTGGGGGGGGGGTAGTTCAGGACATGCACATTTCCCTGATATCTCATAAAGTGCTCTTGGATAAAGGTGTTTTTGCATACTGTGCTTAGAGCTACTTTTACAAGGAAGAAACCACAGAGCGCCCACAGAGAACAGATTGAGTGTGTGAAGTTTCAAGCAGCTAGCACAAACCCTGTTTGATTTATAGCTCCATTTACATTTATCTGTATAGGTTCAAATGAAGTGAAACCTTGAAACTCAAACTGTTCCTGACAGTGAACCTTGAACCAAGAAGGCCCCAAACTGGTGAACATAGTAAGGCTAGGTAAAAGATGACTCCTGCCCAACATCAAAGAAATTTGAACAAAACTAACTCTAACCCTAACACTCGCTCTTACACTAGCTCTAACCCTAAAACTAAAACTAACCCTAACCTGTTTAGAGAACCTTTGATCATAGAAGTTCCAAACTTGTGGAGACTAGTGGTGCAAGCTAACAGATGAATCCTGTGCAGTATCAAAGAAATCTGACCAAATGACTAGGGGATGTAGTTCAGTACATGCATATTTTCCTCTTTTCTCCTAAAGTGCTCTCAGATAAAGGTGTTTTTTTTTTTTTTTTTTTTTTTTGCATGCTTCAGCTTTGGGAAACTTTCACAAGGAAGAAATCAGAGAGTAACAACAGGAAATTGATTGAGTATGTGAAGTTTGAAGCAGCTAGCACCAACACTGTTTGATTTCGAGCTCCATTTCCATTTCCATTTACCCATAGAGATCCAAAAGAAGTGAACCCTTCCCGTCAGTGAACACTTGAACTGAGAAGGTCCAAAATTGGGGAACTTAACAAGGATAAGGAAAAGATGAATACTGCCCAGTATGAAATAAATTTGAACAAATCTTATTGTAACTCTAATGCTATATTTGACTCTATCCTCAACCCTAATGCTAAGCTGTTTAGAGAGCCTATGATCATAGAAGTTGCAAAATTGGGAATCTAGTAGGTCAAGCTAGTAGATGAATCCTGCACAGTATCAAAGAAATATGACCAAATAATTAGGGAAGGTATTTCAATATATTTATATTTCCCTCCTCTCTCCTAAAGTGCTCTCAGATAAACTTGATTTTCATGCTTCAGCTTTGAGCTATATTCACAAGGAACAAAGCAGAGAGTGCCCACAGAGAACTGATTGAGTGTGTGAAGTTTGAAACAGCTAGCTTCAAACTAGGGTTAGATTTAGAGTTAAGATTTGATCTATGGTTAGGGCTAGGACTAAGGATAGGGCAAGGGTTAGGACTAGGGTTAGGGTTAGGGTTAGGGCTAGGGTTATGGTAAGGGATACAGTTAGAACTAGTGATAGGCTAGTGTGAGAGTTAGAGTTAGTCGTAGGGCTACGGCTAGGGTTATTTTTAGGGATAGGGCTAAATTAGGGCTAGGGTTAGTTTTAGGTTTAGACCTCAGGTTAGGGTTAGAGTTAGGGTTACATGTAGGGTAAGGGAGTGGTTTATAGCTCAGTTTTGGGCTAGGGCGAGATTATTTTTAGGGTTAGGACTAAGGTTAGGGTTAGGTTTATGATTAAGCCTAGGCTTAGGTCTAGAATGAAGGCTAGTGTTTGTATTAGGGTTATGGCAAGTATTAGGGCTATGGCTTACACCAGGTGTAGGGTTACAGTTAGGGATAGATTTAGTTTTAGGTTTATGGCTTGGTCCAGTGTAAGGGTTAGGTTTAGGGTAAGGGTTAGGTTTAGAGCTAGGGTTATTATTAGGGTCAGGTTCAAGTTTAGGGTTTGGTTTATGTTAGAGGTAAGGTTTAGGGATTGAATTAGCATTAGGTTAGGGGTAGGGTTAATGACAGAGTTAGGTTTAGGGTTTAGATATGGTTTAGTGTAATGGATGGTGTTAAGGTTAGGCCTAATGTTTAGCAAAAGGGTTAGGGTTATCATTAGGGTAATGGATAGGGTTAGACCTAAGTTTAGGGCTAGGGATATGTATAGGATTCGGGCTTTTGTTTAGGTTAGGGTTAGGTTTGAGTTTAGGGTTAAAGCTAGATTTAGGACTTGGATTAAGGCTAGGTTTTGGGTTAAGTTAGGGCTGGGGTTAAGACTACGTGTAATGTACAAAGTAGGGTTATGATTAGAGCTAGTTATAGGGTTAGAGTTAGGCTTAGGGCTAGTGTTAGGGTTAGGTTTATGTTTATGACACTATTTAGACCTACATTTGGTGTTAGGGTCAGAGTCAGTGTCCATATTACTTTTCCGGTTAGATTTAGGTCTGGAATTAGAGATAGGTGTAGGGCTAGGTGTAAGGTTAGTGTTTGGTTTAGGTTAAGGGTTAGGATTAGGGCTATGACTCAGTTTTGTTTTAGGGCTAGGGTTAGGGTTAGGGCTAGTTTTAGGATTAATGTTAGGGTTAGGTATAGTGTTGGTGTGAGGTTTAGGCTTAGGTTTAGGGTTAGATTTAGACTTAGGTTTAGATCTAGGGTTTGAGCTAGGGTGAAGGATAGGGCTAGGGTTAGGGCTAAGTTTAGGGCTAGGATTAGGGTGATGGTAAGGGATTGTGTTACAACTCGGTATAGGTCTAGGGTGAGAGTTAGAGTTAGTCTTAGTTCTAGGGCTAGTGTTAGGGTTAGGTTTAGGGATAAGTTTACCAGAAGGGGTACTTTTAGGGTTCAGTTTTGGGTTAGGTACAGGTTTAGACCTACGATTAGTTTTAGGGTCAGAATAAGGGTCAGGGTTAGGGTTAGGATTTGGGTTATGGTTAGAGCTAGAATGAGTGCTAGTGTTAGGACTAGTAATAGGGTTAGGGTTTGTGTTAGGTTAAGGATTAGGGTTAGCATTAGGGTTAGGGTTTGGTTTAAGGTAAGGGATAGGGTTAGAGCTAGGGTTTGGGCTTGGAATATGGCAAGGATTAGGTTAAAACTAGGTTTAGGGCTTGGATTAAGGCTAGTTTTGTGTTAGGTTTAGGGCTAGGCAACGGCTAATGTAAGAACTAGGGTTAAAATTAGGGTGAAATTTGGGGTTATGGTTAGGGGTTAAACCTCTAGTGTTAGGATTAGGTTTAAGGTTAGGGTGGTATTTAGAGCGAGTGTTAGTGTTAGGTTAATAGTCAGGGTCAGAGTTAGTTTTAGAGTTAGGGTTAGGACTCCAAATAAGGGTAGGGTTACTGTAAGGGTTTCGTTTAATGTTAGGGTGTTGTTTAGAGCTATGGTGAGTGTTAGGATATGAGTCAGAGTCAGGGTTAGAATTAAGGTTAAGGTTAGGACTCGAATTAGGGCTAGGGTTAGTTCTAGGTGTAGTATTAGGTTTTGGTTTAAGTTAAGGTTTAGTGTTAAGGCTATTACTCGGTTTTGTTTTACTGCTAGGGTTAGGGTTAGGGCCAGTTTCATGATTAGTGTTAGGGTTAGTGCTAGTATTAATATTATGCTTAGGCTTAGGGTTAGTGTTAGAGTTAGAGTTAGATCTAGGGTTAGGACTAGAAATAAGTATTAGGCAAGTGTTATGGCTAGGTTTATGGCTAGGTTTAGGGCTAGAGTTAGGTTTAAGTTAAGGGCTATGGTTAGAACTAGGGATAGGGCTAGTGTGAGAGGTAGAGTTAGTATTAGGGCTATGGTTAGTGTTAGAAGTAGGGATAGGGTTAAATTAGGGCTAGGATTAGGGCTAGGTTTATTGTTCATCTTGGGTCTAGTGTTTGGGTTAGGGTTAGGATTAAGTTTAGGGTAAGGGATGGTGTTATATCTAGGTTTAGTGGGAGGGTGAGTGTTAGAATTAGGTTAGGGCTATGGTTAAGGTTAGGGTTATGATTAGGGCTATGTTTAGGGCTAGAATGAGGGCTAGGGTTTGTTTTATGTTTAGGTATAGCATTAGGCTAGGGCTAATATCAGGTCTTGGGTTATGATTAAAGATAGTTTTATTGTTTGGTTTATGGTTACGTATAATGTAAGGGTTAGTTTTAGGGTTAGGGTCAGGTTTAGAGCTAGGAATATTTGTACAGTCAGGGTCTGGGTTAGGGTTTGGGAAAGGTTAAGTTTTAAAGTTAGGGCTCAAATTAGCATTATGTTTAGTGTTAGGTTAATGATAGGGTGAGGTTTACAGTCTAGGTTTGGGTTAGAGTAATGGAATGCATTAGAATTAGGGATAGGGTTAGGTTTGGGACTGGGTTTAGCATTAGAGTTAGGGTTATGTTTATGGCAATGGATAGGGTTAGAGCTAGGTTTAGGCCTAGGGTTATGTTTATGAATAGGGCTAGGGTTAGGGTTAGGATTAGGGTTAAATCATGGGTTACAGCTCGGATTAGGGCTAGGTTTTGTGTTAAGTTAGTGCTAGAGTTAGGGTTATGGCTAATGTGAGTACCAGGGTTATGTTTAGGGCTAAATATAGGGTTAGGATTGGGGCTATGTCTAGTATTAGGTTTAGGTTTAGGATTAGGGTTATGTTTAGAGCTTGGGTTAGTGCTATGGTCAGAGTCAGGGTCAGGGTTATTTTTAGTGTTCAGATTAAAACTCAAATTAGGGCTAGGGTTAGGGTAAGTGTTTGGTTTATGTTAAGGTTTAGGGTTAGGTCTATCGTTCAGCTTTGTTTTAGGGCTAGGGCTAGGGTTAGGGCTAGTTTTAGGATTAGCATTAGGGTTAGGGCTAGTGTTAGAATTAGAGTTAGTGATAGGGCTAAAATTAGATTTAGGTTTTGGTATAGGGTTAAATTTGTGCTAGGATTAGGGCTAGGGTTAGTGTTTAGCTAAGGCCTAGTGAAAGGAATAGGGTTAGGTTTAAGTTTAGGATAAAGAATGGTAGGTTTAGACATAGGGTGAAGGTGAGAGTTAGGGTTAGGGCTAGGTTTGGAGTTAGGGTTATGATTAAGGCTACTCTTAGGGCAAGGATGAGGGATAGTGGTCACTTTAGACTCAGGGCTAGGATTGGTGCTAGGGCTAATATCAGGTCTAGGGTTATGGTTAAAGATATTTTTAGGGTTAGGCTTATGGCTATGACTAGTATAAGGGTTAGGTTTAGGGTAAGGGTCAGGTTTAGAGCTCAGGGAATTATTAGGATTACATTTGGCTTAGGTAAGTATTCAGGTTCTCAGATTAGCATTAGGGTTAGGGTTAGGGTATAGTTAGGGTATGTTTTAAGGTTCAGGTTTGATTTAGGGTAATTGATCCAGTTCACATTAGAGATAAGGCTCGGGTTAGGCTTAGGGTTAGCATTAGGGTAAGGTTTATGGTTAGGGTAATTGATAGGTTTAGAACTATATTTATGGTTATGTATATGCCTTGAGTTAGGATTAGATTTATTGTTAGAACTAGGTTTAGGGTTAGGTTTAGGGTTATGTTTAGCATAAAGTTTAGGTTTTGAGATAGGTTTAGGGCTAGGTTTAGGGTTAAGTCTAGGGATAGGATTACGGTAGGTTTAGGGTTAGGGTGGTGTTTTGAACTACGATGAGTGTTAGGATATAAGTCAGGAACAGGGTTATTTTTAAGATTATGATTAGGACTTGAATTAGGGCTAGGGTTAGATCTAGTGCTAGGGTTTGGTTTAAGTTAAGGTTAGTGTTAGGCCTGTTGCTCGGTTTTGTTTTAGTGATATGGTTAGGCTTAGGGCTAGTTTTATGATTAGCTTTAGGATTAGGGCTAGAGTTATGGTAAGGTTTAGGATTAAGGCTAGATTTAAGTCTAGGATTAGGGCTAGGTTTTGTGTTAGGTTTAGGGCAATAATTAGGGCTATGAATAATGTCAGGTCTAGGTTTATAGTTAGTGATATTTTTAGGATGAGGTTTATGGCAAGGTCAAATTAAAGTGTTACTTTTAGGGAAAGGGTCAGATTAAGACCTGGGGTATTATTAGTGTCAGTGTCAGGCTTTGGGTTTGTGTTAGGTTAAGTTTTAGTGTTAAGGCTCAAATTAGCATTAAGGTTAGAATTAGGGTTAGGGTAATGGGTAGTGTTAGGTTTAGGGTTAGGTTTGGTTTAAGGTAATGGATATGGTTAGGGTTAGTGATAGGTTTAGGTTTAGGTCTAGTGTTAGGATTAGGTTTAGGTATAGGGTAATGTGTAGAGCTAGGGTTAGCATTAGGGTAATTTATAGGTTTAGACCTAGGGTTAGGGGTAGGATAAAGGTTAGGATTAGGGCTAGAGTTAGCATTAGGATCAGGTTTAGGGCGAGGGTTACACTTATGATTAGGTTTAGGGTATGGTATACGGTTTGAGCTAGGATTTTTGATATGGCTAAGATTAATTTATGGTTTGGTCTACAGTTATGATTATAGTTAGTGTAACAGTTAGGGCTAGGGTTATCATTAGGGTTAGGTTAATAGGTTTAGATGTCAGGTTATATGTAGTGTTAGGTTTAGGTTAGCATTAGGTTTACGTTTAGAATTAGGGTTATCATTTGAGCTAGCTTAGGTTTAGGGTTAGGGTTAGGTTCACAGTTAGTTCTAGGGTTAGTTTCGTTTAGGGTTAGGGTAGGTTTAACTTTAGGTTTAGTGTCATCATTAGGGTTAAGTTTAGGGTTAGATTAATGGGCAGCGTTCAAGCTAGGTTTAGGGCTTGGGTTAAGGTTAGGATTAGGGCTGGGGTTAAGTTTAGTTTTTGACCTTGGGTTAATGTTAGGGTTAGATTAAATGTAAGGGTTAGGGATTGAGCTAGTTTTAGGCCTAGGGCAATGAATAATGTAAGAATCAAGATTACAATTTGTTAGATTTAGGGTTAGTGTTTAAGATTATTGTTTATGGTTACTCATTGCCCTAACGCTAGCCATAATTCTAATCCCAAAACTAGCCATAACCTGAGCCCTAAACCTAGCTTTAAAACTAACTCTAGGTTTTAGATTAGGTTAGGGATAGTGTAGGACTATGGCTAATATAAGAACTAGGGTTACGATTAAGTCTAGTTTTAGGGTTAGGGTTAGGGCTAGGTCTAGTGTTAGGGTTAGGTTATGATTAGATTGATGATTTGAAATAGGGTTAGTGTTAGGGTGAGAGTCATGGTCAGTGTTAGATTTAGGGTTAGGGATAACACTAGAAATAAGGCTAGAGTTATGGGTAGGTGTAGGGTTAGGTTTTGTGTTAGGGTTATGGCAAGAATTAGGACTAGGTCTAATGTCAGGTCTGAGGTTACTGTTAGGTTAGTGTTAGGGTTAGGGCTAGAGCTCAGTTTTGTTTTAGAGCTACAGCTAGGTTTAGAACTAGTTTTAGGATTAGTGATAGTGTTCGGGCTAGTGGTAGGGTGATGATCAGTTTTAGGATTATATTTAGAGTTATAGATAGATCTAGGGTGAGGACTTGGGTTAGGTTTAGTGGTTAGGTTAGGGCTAGTGTTAGGGTTATGGTAAGAGATGAGTTAGCACTAGAAATAGGTCTGAGGCAAGATTTAGAGTTAGTATTAGGGGTAGGGTTAGAGTTAGGGTTACGATTAGCAGTAAATTAGGGCTAGGATTAGAGCTAGGTTTAGTGTTAGGGTTAGGGTTACGGATAGTGTTAGTGTTAGTGTTGGATTAGGGTTAGGATTAGGGTTAGGGGAAGGGATGTGGTTAAACCTAGGTTCAGAACTAGGGCGAGGGTTGAAATTACAGATTGGACTAGGGTTAGGGTTCAGGTTAGGATTAAGGCTAGGTTTAGGGCTAGGATGAGGGCTTGGGTTTGTGTTAGGTTTAGGGCAAGAATTAGGTCTATGTCTAATGTCAGTTAGGGTTCCGCTTAGGGATAGTGTTAAGGTTAGGTTTATGGCTAGGTCTATTGTAAGGGTTAGGTTTTGGAAAGGGTGCGGTTTAAAGTTAGTTGTATTGTTAGGGTAAGTGTCTTGTTTAGGGTTTGGTTTAGGTTATGGTTTAGGTTTAGGGCTTGATTTAGCATTAGGTTTAGGGATTGGGTTAGAGTAGTTAATAAGGTTAGGTTTAGTGTTCAGGTTAGTTTTAGGAAATGGATAGGGTTAGTATTAGGGATAGGTTTAGAGTTAGGCCTAGGGTTAGCTTTTGGATTAGGCTTATGTTTAGGGTAATGGATAGGTTTAGGACTAGGGTTATGTGGTTAGGATTAGGGCTAGGGTTAGGGTTAGGGTTAAGCCTAGTGTTAGTGTTAGGGTTAGGTTTAGGGTAAGTGTTAGGGTTTGCTCTATGGTTAGGGCTAGGACAATCGTTAGGGTTAATGTGACATTTAGTTTTAGGGTTAGGGTTAAGTTTAGAGCTAGGTTTAGCATTAGGTTTGGGTTATGTTTAGGTAAATGGATAGAGTTAGAACTAGGGTTTGGCCTTGGTTGTTAGGACTAGGGTTAGGGTTAGTTTTGGGTTAGGTCTAGATTTATATTTGGGCAAGGGTTATTGTTTGAGCTAGGGTTAGGGTTAAGGCAAGGGTTAGGGTTAGGATTAGGTCTAGGGTTAGGGTTAGGGTTACGCTTAGAGCTAGGTTTTGTGTGAGGTTTGGGGCTAACATTAGTGCTATATGTAATGAAAGACCTGGAGTTAGGGTTATGGGCTAGGTCTATTGTTAGGGTTATGGCTAGATTTTGGGTTAGCATAAAATTTAGAGCTAAGATTTGTGTTATAGAAAGGGACAGTGGTTGGGTTAGGGTTATTGCCAGAATTAGGACTAGGTTTAGGTCTACATGTAGAGGTAGTGTTTCGGTTAGTTTAAGAGTTATTGTTAGGGCTAAGGCTATGTTTTTGTTTAGGTCTAGAGCTAGAGTTATCATGATATTTTGGAGTAGGTTTTTTTCTAGTTCGAGTGTTAGGGTTAGGTTTATGTATAGGGTTACCCATAGGGCTAGTGTTAGGGTTCAGTTTAGGGTTAGGGTCAGGTTTAATCCTAGGGTTAGAGTTAGGGTCAGATTAAGGGTCAGGGTTAGGGTTAGTATTTGGGTTAAAGTTAGAGCTAGAATGAGGGCTAGGTTTAGGACTAATAATAGTGTTATCGTTTGGGGTAGGCTAAGGATTAGGGTTAGGACAAGGGTAGCATTCGGGTGAAGGTTTGGCTTATGGTAAAGGAGATGGTTAGAGCTAGGGTTAGGTATAGGTCTAGGTTTTGTTTAGGGTTATATTTAAAGCTAGTTTTAGGTCTTGGATTTAGCCAGCTCTTTTGTTAGCACAGGGCTTTGGCTAATATAAGAACTGGTGTTACGATTAGGGCTAGTTTTAGGGTTAAGGGTAGAGCTAGGTCTAGTGTTCGTGTTAAGTTTAATGTTAGTGTGATGTTTAGAGCTTGGATTATTGTTAGGGTCTGAGTTAGGGTTAGAGTAAATTCTAGAGTTAGGGTTAGTACTAGGGCTAGTGTTAGGGCTAGGTATAAGCTTAGGTTTTAGTTTAGGTTAAGAATTAGCATTAAGCCTATGACTCGGTTTTGTTTGATTGCTAGGGCTAGGGTTAGAGCTAGTTTTCCAATTAGCATTAGGGTTAGGGCTAGTGTTAGGGTGAGGCTTAGACTTACGATTAGGGTTTGATTGAGATTAGGGTTAGGTCTAGGTATAGGGCTATGGAATGGGGTTGGGGCTAGGTTTAGGTCTAGGGTTTGTGTTACGGTAAGGGAGAGATTTAGAACTAGGGTTAGTGCTAGGGTGAGAGATAGGGTTAGGGTTACAGTTAGGGTTAGGTTTAGGACTAAATTTGTGCTAGGATTAGCACTAGGGTTAGTGTTAGGGCGAGTCCTACGTTTAGCGCTAGGGTTAGGATTAGGATTAGTGTAAGGTATGATGTTATAGCTAGGTTTAGGGCGAGGTACAAATTAGGGTTAGGGCTAGGGTTAGGGTTAGGGTTAGTATTAAGACTAGGTTTAGGGCTACAATTAGGGTTCGGGTTTGTGTTATGGTTATGGTTAGAATTAGTGCTAGGGCCAATGTTAGGTCTATGTTTATGGTTTAGTTTTAGGGTTAGGTTTATGGCTAGTTCTAGTATAAGGTTTAGGTTGAGGTTTAGGGTCAGGTTTAGAGATAGGTTTTATAAGGTCACTGTCATGATTAAGGTTTGAGTTAGGTAAGGTTTAGGATCTGGGCTTTCATTAGTGTTAGGGTTAGTATTAAGGTTAGGGTAATGCTTATGTTTATGTTTAGGTTTCAGGTTAGGTTTAGAGTAATGGACAAAGTTAGGGTTAGAGATAGGGTTAGGGTTATCCTAAAATTAGCATTAGGTTTAGGGTTATGGTTAGGGTAATGGAAAGGGCTAGAGCTAGGTTTAGGGCTAGGATTATGGTTAGGATTAAGGCTAGGGTTAGGTTTAGGGTTATGGCAAGTTTTAGTGTTAGGGTTAAGTTTATGGTAATGGTTAGGGCTCTGGTTAAGTTTAGGAGTAAAACAGGCAAAAGGATCAGATTAGTGCTAGGTTTTGGGTTAGGTTAGGACTAGGATTAGGGCTATGATTAATGTAAGAACTAGGGTTGTGATTAGGGCTACTTTTAGGGTTAGGGTTAGGGGTAAGTGTAGTTTTATGGTTAGGTATAATTTTAGGGTGATCTGATAGCTATAGTTAGTGCTAAGGTCAGAATCAGGGTCAAGGTTAGTTTTAGGGTTAGGGTAGGATTTGAATTAGGGCTCGGGTTAGGGCTAGGTGTGGGTTAAGTTTTGGTTTATGTTAAGGGTTAGAGTTAGGGCTATAGCTCGATTATTTTAAGGCTAGGACTAGGTTAGGGCTAGTTTTAGGATTAGCATTAGTGTTAGGGCTTGATTTAGTGTGAGGTTTAGGTTT